>NW_026112395.1:0-300000 GCF_024323335.1 Lathyrus oleraceus
CCAAACGAGGTTTCTTTTGGATATATTATGTCTTACGGGTGTTCCGTAACGGCAGGATGTTCCTCTAGAAATCCTCGACTCTGGTGACCATTTCCCGAGAACTCAGTCGAGGCCTCTCCTCCGAGACGTGATTATGTTAGCTCTGGTGGGCGCATTCTCGCTGCTCAACCGAGGATCCCGAGATTGGGAACTTGCTATTAGGATGTCCTGTTGAGGGGAGTCAATGGAGGTCTTTTGTCCCGTAATAATACCAAACCTTCAGTGGTAAACGTATTATTCGCGACTGAAGGACTGAAGCTGACGAACTTCTGTTCTTAGAACCTACCAGTGAGGGGCGGGCTAAATTCAGGAAACCTTAACCTCCGACCAACCCGGTTTTCTGGAGCAGAGATCTGATCTTATATTATATTCTTTAGTGGGGTTTCTCTTCAGACAGTGCAACCCGACAGATGTTCAAGCAGATACAGCAATCTTGATTTCCATGCCACTGCATTGCATTCACATCATTGCATCACATCATTCTGCATTCATATCATTTAACACATGTTTATCCATTTCTATGGGGTTTATATCTTCTTCTTGATTCCGGTCGGGGTTTTTCTGGCTCTCTTAAGATGGATATTGGCAGAAAGAGACATGTCGCCTACAAGTTTCTGGTGGTCTGTCTGGAGCCCATTCAACAGTTAATGAAGTTAATGGATCTTGATTCTCTATAAGGATTCTGAAAGGATTACGGTTTGATTCTAAGTTTCGTCACGATTCTTTCCAAGGATCAACATGATGCTCTATTCACACTACTGCAGTTCTACGATCCTCCATTGAGGTGTTTCACATTCCCGGATTATATCTTGGTCCCTACTTTGGAGGAGATTGCCAGTTTTCTCAGAGTTCCTATCAAGTCACAGTTGTTATTCTACAGTTCTGAGTTTCTGCCCGATCTCAGCCTGGTTGCTTCAACCACATATTTGGGGGAATCAGTCTTGAAGGCTAATATGTGTCAGAAGGGAGGAGTCGGTGGTTTTCATTTGAGTTTCTTACTGGGAGAAGCAAAGAAGAAACTTGAAGATGGTGACCAGAGGGGTTTCAATGCTGTGTTGGCTCTTTGTGTGTATGGAATTGTCATGTTCCCTAATGTTGCTAAATTTGTGGACAGGGATGCAATACGCCTCTTCGTGTTGAGAAATCCAGTGCCGACCTTGCTAGGAGATTTCTTTCATTCAGTGCACCACAGGAATGAAAATAGAAAAGGAGGATTGTTGAATTGTTGCGCGCCTTTGTTTTATAAGTGGTTCAGTTCTCACCTACCCAAATCAGGAGCGTTCATTGATGTCGAGGACTCGTTGAGTTGGTCGAAGAGATTGATGGGGTTGAGAGCTGAAGATATTTCTTGGTGGTCTGACCGGAGCTTGCTTCGGGCGGATATTATTCACAGTTGTGGGAATTTCCCAAATGTACCGTTGGTAGGAAGAATAGGAGGAATCAACTATAATCCTTCTCTAGCAGTTAGACAATTTGGATATGCTTTAAGAACTCCGCCTTTGGAAAAGGATGTGGAAGAATCTTTGTTTTTCCATTCTTCGCCTGATCTGACTGTATCCCGTAAGGCAGCTGAGGCCTGGCTCAAGGTGGTCAAGAGAGGAAGAACTGTGCTTGGAAAAGGAGATTGTAGAATTTACCCTCAGTATGGAGAGTGGCTTCAAGGAAGAGTCGAAGAGTTTGGTCTGTCGTTTCCTATTGAAGAACCTGTGTATCCACCTACTCCTGAGCAGTCAACAATGGTGAGCCGAGAGGAGTATGACAAGTTGAAGAACGCCATGGAGGGACTTCAAACCGAGAACTCGGAGTTAAGGGAGAAGTTGCAAGACTATATGCATCAATTCCATGAGGCAGAATATCAGAAGGGGGAAGCCGTCAGATTGCAAAGGGAAGCAGAGAGGAAATTTGCTGTGGAGGTGGACTTCTTCAGGAAGACAGACGAAGCCTTGAGATCATCCAGTTCTGAGTTGAGGTGAGTCAAGCAGCAGTTAATGGATGCTCATCGTAAATTAGTTGGGTGGCAAGAGCAATGGGATGCATTTTCAACTTCTCGGAAGGCAAAGGAGGAGGAGACGGTAGCCGAACTGACTGGTCAGATGGAGAAATTGAAGACTTTGCTGAAGGGGAAGAATAATGAGCTTCTGTGTGCCCGTTCTACTAATGGTTACATCACAAATCAACTCAATGAGGCTCGAGGACAAATTGAAGAACTCAAGGTACTGGCAGGTTTGAAGAAATCCAGACTTGAAGAGGTATTCGGAGAAGATGATGGGAATTACTACAGAGAGCACATCAACGAACTGGATGGGATCATTCACAAGAGGAATCTGCTTATCCGGCGTTTGACAGAATCTCCATATCATCCCGACATTACTGGATGAAGTGAGGAGCAGTTCTTATGGGTTGTATACAGGAGGCTGATTCCTGATTTATGTTACTCTCTTTACTTATTGCTTTGTTGCTATGATCCACAGGCTTGTTGTGGAGATCCTCTTTTGATGTATTTTTGGCTAAGGCCCCTTTCCTGGAACTCATTTGTATGATGGTTTCCCTTTATGGTATCTTGATCTCAGAAGTTTATCCATGACTCAATCTTCTTGCACTATTCACCTGATGTGAGACTAGAATCAAGGGGGTGGAATACCTTTTGGATTTGATAAACATGTCATTGCATTTACATATTCATTAGCATGTCTTGCATAATAGGTACCGCCACAGTGTTCTCAGTTGTTTGGTGTTCCACTACTAGGATAGCTGACTCAGGCATCCACCGATATGGTACCCGAAGGAATCAACAGAGAAGCTGGGGATAGTGATTGTGACATCGACAACTGGGTGCGTCCGAGGATCCCAGGTGAAGTCATCAACAATTAGTCTTCTGAGGAGATTGTCCAAGTCATTTTTCTGAAGGAGTAATTTTCTTTGTTTATTCATGCATGTCCAAGTCTTACGTTCCGCCCAGGGCGTAATGACTCATTGTAGGGCTCATCTATGTGACACTTGCATTTTTTATCATAAATAAAGGACGTGTTTTTGCATTCAAATATTTCGTTCCCTGTCTTTCTATTTTTGCAGTTTTTCAAAATAAAAAAAATGGCAATGTTTTGTTTAGTTTCCACTTTTTTCTTTCACACTCATAAGCACATACCATCACTCATGCAGATGCACGTCACCGGATCCTATTGATAACGGTTCTGCTATGGCTCGCTTCGACTTTGAAAATCCAATCTTTCAAGCTGAAAAAGAGGGTGATGAAGACTGTGAACTCCCTGAAGAACTTGCCAGGTTCTTAAAACAGGAAGAAAGGGTCATTCAACCGTATCAAGAGCCTACTGAAGTGATTAATCTCGGCCTCGAGGACGCCAAGAGAGAAATCAAGATAGGGGCTGCTTTGGGAGATGATGTGAAGAAAGGGCTTATTGAATTGCTGCAAGAATATGTTGACATCTTCGCCTGGTCTTATCAGGACATGCCCGGGCTAGACACAGACATCGTGGTACACCGCTTGCCTCTCAAAGAAGGTTGTCTTCCGGTCAAGCAGAAGCTCAGAAGAACAAGACCAGAGATGGCTGTCAAGATAAAGGAAGAAGTGCAAAAGCAGTTGGATGCAGGGTTTCTAGCAGTCACCAATTATCTGCCATGGGTTGCAAACATCGTCCCAGTACCTAAGAAGGATGGAAAGGTACGGATATGTGTCGACTATCGGGATCTAAACAGAGCTAGCCCTAAAGATGATTTCCCATTACCTCACATCGATGTTTTGGTGGATAATACTGCTCAGTTCTCGGTATTCTCCTTCATGGATGGCTTTTCTGGCTATAACCAAATCAAGATGGCACCAGAGGACATGGAAAAGACAACTTTCATAACCCCATGGGGCACCTTCTGCTACAAGGTGATGCCGTTTGGTCTGAAAAATGCCGGAGCAACATATCAGCGAGCGATGGTGACTCTGTTCCATGATATGATTCATCATGAAATCGAGGTTTATGTGGACGATATGATTGCCAAATCTCAGACAGAAGAAGAACATTTGGTGAATCTGCAGAAATTGTTTGAACGGTTAAGGAAATTCAAACTGAGACTTAATCCGAACAAGTGCACTTTCGGGGTGAGATCGGGAAAATTGTTGGGTTTTATTGTTAGCGGAAAAGGGATTGAGGTGGATCCTGACAAAGTGAAAGCAATACAGGAAATGCCTGAGCCAAGAACAGAGAAGCAAGTCCGTAGTTTCTTAGGGAGGTTGAACGACATTGCAAGGTTCATCTCTCACCTAACAACCACTTGTGAGCCAATTTTCAAATTGCTGAGGAAAGATCAGGCTATCAGGTGGAATGAAGATTGTCAAAGGGCTTTCGAGAAGATAAAAGAGTATTTGCAGAATCCTCCTATCCTTATGCCTCCAGTTCCAGGGAGACTGCCGATTATGTACTTGACAGTACTTGACAGTACTTGACAATTCTATGGGTTGTGTTCTCGGTCAACACGACGAGACAGGTAGGAAAGAACATGCCATCTACTACTTGAGTAAGAAGTTCACAGACTGCGAGTCGAGATACTCAATGCTTGAGAAGACATGTTGTGCACTTGCATGGGCTGCTAAGCGATTGAGACAATACATGCTGTCTCACACAACCCTATTGATCTCCAAGATGGATCCAGTCAAATACATATTCGAGAAGCCAACTCTCCCCGAAAGGGTGGCTCGTTGGCAAATGGTACTGACAGAGTACGATATCCAGTATACATCCCAGAAAGCCATCAAAGGGAGTATTCTGTCAGACTATCTTGCTCAACAACCGATTGATGATTATGAGCCGATGAAGTTTGATTTTCCAGATGAAGACATCATGTTCCTCAAGATGAAAGACTGTGAAGAGCCAGTTGTTGAGGAGGGACCTGATCCAAACGAAAAGTGGACTTTGTTGTTTGATGGGGCTGTCAATGCTAGAGGAAGTGGAATTGGCGCTGTCATTACTACTCCGAAAGGTGCCCACATGCCTTTCACCGCTCGTTTGACTTTTGAGTGCACAAATAATGAAGTTGAGTACGAGGCTTGTATCTTGGGTATTGAGCAAGCCATTGATCTGAGAATCAAGACTCTGGACATCTTCGGAGATTCAGCTCTGGTGATCAATCAAGTGAATGGTGATTGGAATACTCTCCAGCCCACTCTGGTCCCCTACAGAGATTACACGAGAAGACTATTGACTTTCTTCACAACAGTAAAATTGTATCATATACCTCGTGATGAGAACCAGATGGCAGACGCACTTGCTACTTTATCCTCCATGATCAAGGTAATTCGTTGGAACCATGCTCCCAGGATCGATGTGATGCGCCTTGACAGGGCCGCGTATGTGTTTGCTGCTGAACTGGTAGTCGATGACAAGCCCTGGTATCACGATATCAAGTGCTTTCTGAAGAATCAAGAGTACCCTGCAGGGGCATCCAACAATGACAGAAAGACTTTGAGAAGATTGGCAGGCAGTTTCTTCTTGAACAAAGACGATGTGCTGTATAAGAGGAACTTCGACATGGTTTTGCTCAGATGCGTGGACAGACACGAGGCGGACATGTTAATGCAGGAAGTTCATGAAGGTTCCTTCAGTACTCATGCCGGCGGACATGCAATGGCTAAGAAATTGTTGAGAGCGGGTTATTATTGGATGACCATGGAATTAGATTGCTTCAAATATGCTCGGAAGTGACATAAATGCCAGATTTATGCTGATAAGGTGCATGTGCCGCCAAATCCTCTGAATGTGATGACTTCTCCATGGCCGTTTGCTATGTGGGGCATTGACATGATTGGAAAGATTGAGCCGATTGCTTCCAATGGGCATCGCTTCATCCTTGTTGCCATCGACTATTTCACCAAGTGGGTCGAAGCAGCGTCATTCTCGAATGTCACCAGACATGTGGTTGCCCGTTTCATCAAGAAAGAAATCATTTGTCGCTATGGGATTCCCGAAAGAATCATTACTGATAATGGTTCTAATCTCAACAACAAAATGATGAAGGAGTTGTGTCAGAACTTCAACATTCAACATCACAATTCTTCCCCTTACCGCCCTAAGATGAACGGCGTTGTTGAGGCGGCAAATAAGAACATAAAGAAGATTGTGCAGAAGATGGTCGTCACGTACAGAGATTGGCATGAGATGCTACCCTTCGCCTTGCATGGGTATCGTACTTCAGTACGTACGTCAATTGGGGCAACCCCTTACTCCCTGGTGTATGGTATAGAAGCAGTCCTACCTGTTGAAGTGGAGATTCCTTCTCTAAGAGTCCTGTTGGATGTCAAGTTAGACGAAGCCGAATGGATTCGGACAAGGTTCAATGAGTTGAGTCTTATCGAAGAGAAGCGAATGGCAGCCATTTGTCATGGGAAGTTGTATCAGAGTCGGATGAAGAGAGCCTTTGATCAGAAAGTGCGTCCTCGTTGTTTCCAAGTCGGAGATTTAGTGTTGAAAAGGATCCTTCCTCCTCAGACAGATCACAGGGGCAAGTGGACTCCTAACTATGATGGACCGTATATTGTCACCAAGGTTTTTGATGGTGGGGCCTTAATGCTTGCAACTATGGATGGTGAAAACTTCACTTCCCCTGTGAACTCAGACGCAGTTAAAAAATACTTCGCATAAAATAGACCCGCTGGACAGTAAAAAGAATAGTCCAGGCAAAAATGGGCATCCCGACGAACCAAGAAAATGAAAAGGTTCGGGGAAAAATTAGGGATGAAAAATGAAAAGATCGTACACCCGGTAAGTTGAAAACCTGAAAAGGCAACTTAGGCAAAAATGGGTATCCCGGTGGATTGAAAACCCGAAAAGGGCGATCCAGGCAAAAGTTAGGGATTAAGCGAATGACTGCGTTCTGAGTCTCATCTCATGTCGATGACTGGAAATTTTCGACAGGTAGGAAACAGTCCAATCACCTTTTCAGAAGGCTAATCATCTGGAGGATCTTGAAGACGGCCAAGTCATAGCAGAATTGGAACCCAATAGAAATCCATTTCACATTGCCATTAGATTAATTTCTGTTTTTATCTTTTGTGCGATTACCTCTTTCCAGGGATTGCTTCCTGATGTAAATGCTTATTCAAAGGCCATTCAATCAATAAAATCATGTTATTCAGTATATCTCTGTTTTCATTTTCATTTTACTGTTTTGTTTGCAAAAATGACGTCCGAATTTTTGATAAACATTGCATCATGACACATAAGGGCTTTACAGGTACATGCTTAATAAACATTTAAAATTGTTGTAAATTTTAAGTGCTTTGGATCGCCTATTCAGAACAGATACCCTCGGGGCTTTTCCTTAAAATCCCCTGCGGATGATCGTGAATATCTTCCCCAGTGAAGTCGCCAGCAGACGAATCCGGTGTCTTATCCCTGCAGAGCTGATCAGAGTGTTGGATTCTTCAATCCCCAGCAGGTTCTCACCACTGTACTTCCCCAAGCGTTTGTTTCAGGACATACACTCCCCAGTAGAGTTGACAGTGCCAGACTATATATCCCCAGCGGAGTTGACAGTGTCAGACTGTATCTTCCCAGCAGAAGTGGTTACTCCTTAGAGTTCGAGGACAGATCGATAATTCCAATGCCAGATCCATGTTTTCTTTCCTTGAAGCAGAACCTCGGTACTGTATCAGTGTTTGCTTCCCCTGCTAAGTCATCTCTCGCAGATCGTGGTTGCCAGAACCACTATCGCTTTCCCCAACAGCAGGTTTTCAGTGTCGTTCTCTCCCCAGTCTGAATCTCGGCATTTCGTCATTGCTAGAACACCGTGTGGCGGGTCATTTCCCCACATAATTCTTTGTGTTGTGCATCTCCCGCAGCCTTGCCAGGGTCCAGAAGATGGTGATCATTTCCCCAGCAGATCCCCTTTCCTCAGCTTGGCATTCTACCCAGCATTTTGCATCCCTGCATGTAGAATCATATTGCATTGCATCCTTCCAAATCGCGTAGCATTTCCATTTTCATGGAGCATTACGCCATTGAAAAATTCAAACATACGCATGTAAGCATAAAACATTCTCGGTATCCCAAGTGATAAGCTAGAAGTTGTTTCCAGTACTCAGACTGAAGATTGTTCATGACTTACCTTTGTTATCCCCAGCAAGTGTCATTGGCCCATGCGCCGCCTCTATTATCTTTCCCTATTTCTATTGATGCTGACAGGCATGAAGTTTTTCCGGTATTCAGACCGAAGTGGCATTCAGGCCAATTTTCCGGTATTCAGACCGAAATGGCATTCAGGCCAATTTCCGATATTCAGATCGAAGTGGCGTTCAGGCCAGTTTCCGGTATTCAGACCGAAGTGGCGTTCAGGCCATATTTCCGATGTTTAGATCGAAGAAGTTTCTGACGTTCAGGTCGATGCAACTTGTGGCATTCAGGTCAATTTTCCGATGTTCAGATCGAAGAAGTTTTCGACGTTCAGGTCGATGCAACTTGTGGCATTCAGGCCAATTTTCCGATGTTCAAATCGAAGAAGTTTCCGACGTTCAGGTCGACGCAACTTGTGGCATTCAGGCCAGCCTCTCGGTGTTCAGACCGATATTAATAATCTCATATCTCCCGATGTTCAGACCGAAGTCATTTCCAGTATTCAGACTGATGAGCGGCATTCAGGCCATGGTTATTTCTGTGTTACCATTTATTTTGGTATCCAAGTTAACATTCTTTTTCGGTATTCAGACTGACTCTCACCGTACCAGACGGATTCTTCTTTCAAGACCACCTCTTTGCCGATTCTGACAGACATTGTTACTTCACTTCACTTCAGTGCAAATTTTTGGGCTTTTATTGTATTCAATCCCTTGATACCTCGAAAGCACGAAGGCCGCCACTATCTTCTTTCCAGGTCTCCAGTTGATTGAATAGGGGCAGCTGTAATACCCCAAAATTTACCCTTCATTTTTCCTGGAAGCATACGCTTCACACCTCATGCATGCATTCATTTTTAGGTCATTTAACATTAGATACATTGCATTTCATCATGTCAATCAGAATTAGATCCAAGAAACTTTATTTAAAAAAAAATGAAAAAAAATAATAATAATAAATAAATAAATAAATAAATAAAAATAATAATAAATAAATAAATAAAAGAAAAAATCTCAGACTTGGACCTCTCTCAAAAGTCCACTAAGCTACCAATATTAGGCTATAAATACTAGAGTTTCAGTGAAACAAAGAGGGATTTCTATTCCTATTACCCTGAGGAAAAAGATAGTGAGAGAAGAGCTAACAGAGTTCAGAGCAGCCTCCAAACCCTGAAGGGAACTCAACTGCACAAAATCACTTCTGCCTCACATAAACCCTAAAGACTGTTTTGTAAACCTCACAGGTGAAACAGGCCCAAGCAGACCTCAAAGAACAAGACACATGCATGCAAGATTGCAAGAATGTGTGATTACATCAGATGATGTGGTCAATGAAGAACGTGAGCTGGTACATTATGCTTTCTATGCAGATGTCGAACCTGTCAATGCAGCTGAGGCATTGAAAGATTCAAAGTGGATGAAAGCAATGAACGAAGAACTGAAGTCAATCAAAGTCAACAACACTTGTCACTTGTCGAATTACCCCAAGAAAAGAAGGCAATCGATATAAAGTGGGTATACAAAGTGAAGTTGAATCCCGGAGGAGAAGTGACTCCGCACAAGGCGAGACTTGTGGCAAAAGGATTTCTTCAGAAAGAAGGAATCGACTTCGATGAAGTTTTTGCACCTGTTGCTAGGACCGAAACAATCAGGTTGGTTGTTGGTCTAAAACACATGAACAACTGGCAGATGTGTCAGATGGATGTGAAATGTGCATTCCTTAATGGACCCTTAGAAGAAGAAGTATATGTTGCACAACCACCTGAGTTTGTGAAACAAGGTGAAAAAATAAAGGTGTACAAGCTGCATAAAGCCCTGTACGGACTTAAACAAGCTCCAAGAGCTTGGAACAAGAAGATAGATGGCTTTCTAAGGGAGAATGAATTTATGAAGTGCACAAGTGAACATGGAGTATATGTAAGAAGAAGCAAGAGTGAATTTCTTATACTATTTCTTATACTATGTCGATGACATATTGATAAGAGGTAGCTGCAAAAAGGAGATCGAAGACTTCAAAGGTGATCTCAACAAGGAATTCGAAATGTCAAATTTTGGTGACATTTCATATTTCCTTGGAATCGAATTCTACATGAGTGGTAGACGTTTGAGGATGCATCAAAGAAGGTATGCAGGAGAAATTCTCAAGAGATTTGAGATGCAAGATTGCAACCCAACTTCGACTCCAACTGAGCCCAGATTATAACTTTCGAAAGATATAGATGAAGATGATGTCGATCCAACCCAATATTGAAGACTTATTGGGTCACTTCGATACCTTTGTCACACAAGCCCTGACTTAGCATACAGTGTAGGTATGGTGAGTAGGTTCATGCAGAAGCCAAAGGTATCATATCTAGCAGCGGTGGAGAGGATACTAAGGTATCTGAAAGGAACTCTCGACTATGGCATTTTGTTTCCCACAATTGATGAAGGAAAATAATGCAAATTAGTGGGATACACCGACTCAAGTTGGTGTAGTGATGCTGGGGATCGAAAATCCACAGCGGATTATGTGTTTATGCTAGGTGGTGCACCAGTTGCTTGGAGTTCGAGAAAGGAGCCAGCAGTGGCATTATCGTCATGCGAAGCAGAATACATAGCTGCTTATCTTTGTGCATGTCAAGCAACATGGATGGTGAATCTGGTCAAAGAGATAATAGTGAAGAGTCATGGAGCAATTACCATGAGGATCAACAACATGTCAGCTACCAATCTGGCAAAGAATCTGATAGCATTGGTCGAAGCAAGCACATCGAAATAAGGTTCCATTATCTTCGAGAGCAGGTAGTGGGTGGGAAGATGAATGTGGAACACTTTAGAACTGAAAATCAGATTGCAGACATCATGACGAAGGGAGTGCAGGTCGAAGTATTCAGAAGACTAAGAACTATGATGAATGTAGATAGCTTAGACACAATGAATTAGGTGGTGTGTTGAATTGTAATTCCTAGTGTCAAAGCAGGTTAGTCGACAGAGCAAGGAAGTGTCGAACCACCGAGTATGTTAAGTTGTGTTAGAGTGTTGAAGTGTCGAAGCATGTTGCTTCACACATGATTTCGACTTAGGCATATTTCAGTAGTGTTAGCTATTTTGGGCTTTTATAGTTTTAGGCTTTGGCTTGAGGTCCAAGTTAACTTAAATCTATAAATAGAGGGAGTAACCATTATTTTTTGTAAAGAGGTGAATATAGAATTCATAACATTGTATTCACAGTATTTTGCAGTTGCAAAGTGAAAAAGAAGTTTTCCACTGTTTGTGGGCAGAGAGAAACTCTGCAGAATTTTATTACTCTTCTCCTTCATCATTCTTTACACTCTTTCTTTCTCCATTGTTCTTCTCTTTTCATTGCTATTGTGTGGGTAATAACAATCTTGTTCATCAAGATTTATTGAAATCCTCCATAGGTTTTAGGGGATTTCCAACATCTGGTATCAAGAGCTCCGGTTTAATCGATTCGTAGGAAGAAAATCACTATGGCAACGAATCATCCAAACGGGCATTTTCCAGCAAATCTTCCGATTCTCAAGAATAACAATTATGAGAATTGGTGCAAGCAGATAAAGGTTGTGTTCTGTTATCAAGATCTTTGAGATCTTATGAAGGAAGGAGTAGCAACGCTTGCAGAAGCCGCGACGGATCAAGAAAAGGCTGCACATAAAGAATTGAAGAAGAAAGGTTATAAAGCTCTCTTTATAATCCATCAATGTGTTGATACATATAACTTTAAAAAGGTTAGTGATGCAGAGTCAACGAAAGAAGCATGGGAAATTCTGGAGATATCGATTGGAGGCGTGGAGAAGGTGTAAGAGGTGAGGTTACAAACTCACAAAAGAATGTATGAATTGCTTCAGATGAAAGACAATGAAAGCATAACTGATTTCTTCACCAAGGTTACGAAACTGGTGAATCAAATCAAGGTATATGGAGAAGTGTTGACATCAAGATCTGTTGTTGGAAATATCTTGAGATCGTTGGCTCCAAAGTTCGACCACGTAGTAGTAGCCATAAAAGAGTCGAAAGATTTCTCAAAACTGACAAAGGAAGAGCTTCAAGGGACACTTGAATCTCATGAACAAAGAATGGTTGAAAGAGATGTAGGAAAGTCGGAGAGTGATATGGCTTTGCAGGCTCAATCAGCAAAAGAAAGAAAAGGTAAAGGAAGTTGGTATGGAAACAAAGGCAAAGGAGGTTACAACAATTTGAATGGTCGAAATCAACAAGAAGGAAACTAGTCGAATCAGATAAAATGCTGGAACCAAGGCAACTAAAGAGGTGGTGTTGCAGGTAGAGGTCAAAAGCCAGACAAGAGTCACATTTAGTGTTACAATTGTCAAAGCTATGGCCATTATTCTAGTGATTGTCCAGAAAAGCAGGAGAATCAAGAAACTTATGCAAAGGTGGCGAAACATGAAGAAGAATAAGAGACATTACTGATGATCACAGCAAGAGATGAAGAGATATTCAAGGACCAGTGGTACTTGGATTCAGGATGCTCATCACACATGTTTAGAAGAAAAGATTGGTTTGTCAACATAAAACCCTTAATGAAGAATATGGTGAAATTTGCAAATGACAACACTCTAGCAGCTGGAGATGTTGGTGATATTCTAATTATGAGGAAAGATGGCAAGAGGTCGGTAATTTCAAATGTGTTGTACATACTGTCATACCCTGATTTTGGCCCTGAAAACTTTTCTCAATCTCTCACTCGCTCACTCTCATTTCCTTCTGTGCGGCTAGCTTTTTCCTTCAAGATCTTGTGTAATTTTAAGCTTAAGCACAGATGGGTAACGAAAAGGTTCATATTAACATTGTGGTTATTGGCCATGTCGATTCTGGGAAGTCAGCTACTACCGGTCACTTGATCTACAAGCTTAGAGGTATTGACAAGCGTGTGATTGAGAGATTTGAAAAAAAAAGTTGTTGAGATGAACAAGTGTTCATTCAAGTGTGCTTGGGTGCTTGACAAGCTCAAGGACAAAGGAGAGAGTGTCGCTTTTCTTAAGGGAAATCCATCTCAACTAGCAGATGGAAAGTCATCAGAAACACTGCTTGCGTATTTAAATGGAGATCGTGAATATGTCCTCTTTGATCCATATGACAAAGAAGCACGCGAGCTTAATATGACTAAGAATGATGATTTTGTTGGGCTTGAAGAAAATGGACAATTTGGATATACATCAATTTATAGAGAGTTACCCAAGTTTGATTTAAAAAGGAATAAAACTTCAGCGGTTTACTCCGCCGCATCAAATAGGCCTTGGGAAACCATATTTAGTGGGTCATCACATATGTTGCCTCCCCTCTCCAAATTGTGTTGTGAATTTTTGGAGTCTCTGCTGGAGAAAAAGATGTCAATTATAGAATGAATGACATAACTACATGCATATCATCTCTTGTTGGATATTTGTTTCTTGGTACCACTTACACTTAATTCAACAAAGCTGAAGTGGCATAAGGATTGCTCCCTATATAACATGTCTAAACTCTACATTCTAGCTACTGCATATGGGCGTGGCACTTAATGGTAATTGTTTGTATGCTTATAGCTAAAGCAGTACGAGAATGGACAACTAGTGTACCGGAGAGGACCCACGCTCTAAAATTTTGTTTTGCCTGTTACTTAAAGTTATATATGTTCTTTAATATCTCTTGGATGAAAATTTTGACAGTAATGAATGTGGTTGACGTGAGTGTGTTTAAAAATGGTAAGGTTGCATTGTAACAATTTTTGTAGGATTGTGATACTGTGAATGAGTCTAGATAAGTTTATTTGGAAATGCTATGCAATATACAGTCCATGTAACGGTACTGTGAATTTTGATTTACTCTGTTTATCAATCGTTTTCTGCATTCTTTACCAAAAAAAAGAAGACTGTTGTTCAGACGGAACCATTTCAACCAGATATTTGATTTGAGAAATTCCGGTGGTGAACCGTCCACTTCTCTCTGATGCGTTTGGGCTTTGTGAAACAGTCTTTGCTTCACATAGCAGCTCGAGTTGAATTTGAAAAGATCGTCGAACCCAGAAGAGCATGCTCCGTGTTGTTGGCCAGATAGAAATAAGAGCTGATCTAATGGATGCCCACTGCCAGCTAAAATCAGAAGAATTATTAAATGGCACACCACAAGCAGAAGAAATTGGAACTAAGAAGGGCGTTTTTCCAAAAAAAATCAACAAAGTTATCTCAAATACCTGTTACTGCTGGGTATGAAACGTAACTAGGAATCTTGGCATGAAGGTTATGTTCCTGGTTTACTGTCAATCCAAGATACATCCAGTGTTTATAAAGCATCCGGAAAAGCGGATGCAACGCTCTTGCTGCCAAGGAGACATTGTGCTTGCTGGCGTCATCCAAAAAACTCAGCACGATGCAATATCCTCCTGCAATAACAACTCAGTTCAAACCACCAAACACATCAAATCTTCCAATGTCAAACAATTTAGAAAGGAGGACCTTACCAGTGTTCATCCCAAACCGCTTGTTTTTGTTTCTACTCAACAAGAACTGTCCAAACAATACAAGTAGCTATCATGGTTCAAAGGGGAATCAAGGTGATAGGTCAAGGATGAGCAAAGGTTTTAACCATGTTTGCTTCTCCAATAACCGACAAGTCAGAAGTAGCTCCCAATGTTCCTTTCAACAATCATGACAGCATACCACACGCAACTGATCTACACTACTATCCTGCCAGAAGTTAGCCCCTGCAGTTCAAAAACCAACTCAGTTCAGCTCATGTCAAGATGAAATCTGCAACAAGGCCACAAAAGCCACATGTTGAAGATTCAGAAAGTGATGCTAATGAACACTCTGGGAAACAGATGTTGCTTGAAGTTGTTGATGCTGCTGATGGGACTGCAAGCGCTTCATGCATGAAGGAACATGTTGTGAAAAACACACCGGATGCATCTCAATCTAGCCAAGCTGCGACTCCTAGAGATATTGAGGATTTTGGCAGGTCTTTAAGACCAAACACTTTCTTGCATCATAGTTTCTCTACACTAAATCAACTTCAGTCCAGGAAAAATATGGATATCAATCCTATTGATCAAGATGTCAACAAATTCAAAGTATCAGATGATGTCGGGGATAGACAGTTTGATTCTAATCATGGAGAACGATCATACGGATACAACTACACGGTTGAAGATGTTTTGGGTAATAATTCTTTAGTGCCAGGTAATGGACGAGAAACTAATGCATCTTCTGAGGTGGTTGAATATGGTCAGAAAAATGCTGCTAATAGAAACAATGTTACTTCTCTTAGAAGTGATCATTCTATAATAAATCCTCAAATGGCTCCATCATGGTTTGAGCAATATGGAACTTTTAAAAATGGGATGATCTTGCCAATGCATGATGTACGTGCAATGACTCCAAAAATTATGGACCAGCCTTTTATTGTGAAGAACCAATCTGCCAGTATGCATCTTGGCAGTTCAATGGAGCAAGTAAATAGACTCAATAATACTGATCAGCATGCTCATGCCAGGCTAAGTCCAATTCCTACTTCAGTTGTAAGTGTCAATGTGCCTTCTCAGTTATTGCCTCCTGCTGTTGAGCCTGATTTGCATGTTGCGAGACCAAAGAAGCGTAAAAGTGCCAATTCAGAACTCATGGCATGGCATGAAGAATTGAAACAGGGTTCTGAAAGGCTTCGAGATATCAGGGTGGCAGAATTAGACTGGGCTCAAGCTGCAAATAGATTGATTGAGAAGGTTGAGGAGGATGCTGAGCTGGTAGAAGTTTTGCCAACAATGAAGTCAAGAAGAAGACTTGTCTTGACAACACAGCTTATGCAGCAACTACTTAACCCTCCTCCAGCTGAAGTTCTCTCTGCAGATGTCAAGTTGAATCATGATAGTGTGATTTATTTTGTTGCTAGATCAGTGTTGGGAGATGGTTGCAGTTCTGTCTCAGTGTGTGGAAGTGATTCGCCAGTGCCAGCGACTAGCAAAAACCTCCTGCCCAAGTTCACAGTATGATAGAGAAGCTTGCTCAATTTACTGACATAAGGAGTTGTCTGATAGTCGGTGGTCTGTCAACAAAGGTGCAAGAGGCTGCCTTGAGATATATGCCAGACATTGTTGTGGCTACTCCAGGATGCATGATAGACCATTTACGCAATTCTATGTCGGTGGATTTGGATGATCTTGATGTTTTAATCCTCGATGAAGGTGATCGTCTTTTGGAGCTTGGATTTAGTGTTGAAATTCAGGAACTTGTTCGTGTGTGTCCCCGAAAAAGGCAGACCATGCTTTTTTTTTCCAGCAACCATGACCGAGGAGGTTGACGATCTTATTAAACTTTCCCTATCAAAACCACTGCATCTTTTTGTTGATCCATCTACAAAACGGCCAGCATCCTTGACTGAGGAGGTGGTTAGAATAAGAAGAATGCGCAAAGTCAACCAGGAAGCAGTTCTTCTAGCAATGTGCACCAAAACTTTTACTTCTAAAGTGATCATTTTTAGTGGAACTAAGCAAGCATGCATCAAGGGACTAGTTGCACGGTACAAGTTTCTAAGGATGTAGCTCACAAGAACATGTCATGACTCAAAATCCTGCATAACATCAATTACAATAACTCTACATAAGTTCACCAACTCCGTAACACACAGGAAAAGCTCGAGCAAGGACTAAGAAGATTACCATTTGTTATGACATGAGATTCCTAAACCAGTCCGCATTTGAATAGCCTAACAATGCCAATCCTGCAGGTTTTGTCTCCAAACGAGCAAAATAAAGTGTACATCGGTTTAATAATAATAATTAGACCATGCTACTAAACCATTACAATCATGTCAAGCTCCAAATGAGAACAAAGAAATTACAAAGACCTTTCTTTTGTACTCAAGATGGACTCATTACAATGGACAAAAACAGAAGAAAGATTTAATAATTCTTTATACCAGGATGAGGGAACTGCAACCTCAATGGGAAGAAAGATACTTCTACATGGCTAGGTATTATGATGAAGTGCTTGGTGATGCCAGGAAACGCCGAAAGGAGAACTTACCATATTGATTGAAGGACAAGAAAATTCTAAAGTTGAACCTCCGTCGGACACCGAACTTGAGAATGAGCTAAGAGGATTAATTGAAAATGGCGAGAGTCTTCCAACTGCTGTTAAACTGGTTACTGGAAGAACATCAGCCAATAGAAAAACTATATATTCACTGGCTCTAAGAAAATTTGGCAAGCAACACGAAGTGGAAGATGATTCTACTTAGCAACTGATTCTTCCTGGAGGAACACGAACCGTGGAACCAAACCTGCAGCATGATGTCAGTGAAACCAGTGGTGGAGAAATGATTGCTGCAAAGAAAGAGCAACAAAATCACAACAACATCAACCAAATCATGATCGAAAAAGCTTTGTAATAATTGAAGTTTTAATTGAAACTTTTACCAAATTTCACTGCTTGACACGGATGGCAATGAGCTGCCTAGGCTTGTATATGTTTCTCGTGAAAAGCGACATGGCTTCCAACATCACAAGAAGGCTGGAGCTATGAATGCTTTGATTCGAGTTTCCGTTGTTTTGACCAACGGTTCATATATGTTGAATGTTGATTGTGATCACTACTTCAATAATAGCAAAGCTCTTAAAGAAGCAATGTGTTTCATGATGGATCCTGCTTATGCCAAGAAGACATGCTAACAAGTTCAAATGCTAGAAAGGAAAAACTGGTTCAAATGGCCGTTAATGATCTTCGAGAAAGTGCAAACTCTAGAACCAGTAAATTGCAGCAAGAAGCATTAACCATGCAGGATTCCACTTCATCTATCAAGGCAGAATGGATGATTCACATGGAAAGAACAGAATCCAACTATCATGAGGATACTTCTGCTGTGGAATCTGGAAAGCAAGACCTTGCAGAGGTTCTTCAAATCTGCCTCAAAAAGGCAGAAGTAGGTTCACAACAATGGAGAAATGCTCAAGAGTCATTGCTAAGTTTAGAGAAGGGAAATGATGCGTCTGTGGATACTATTGTTCAGGGAGGAACGGAAGTTAATCAAGCTCTACAAGCCCGATTCTCAAGTGTTATGGCAACTACAGTTGATGATGCTGTTAAGAGGTTTGGTGTGAGAGCACGGTTTTGACTACGACCAAAGCCTTCTGCTGTGCCTAGCTCTTCTGTCCAGGTTCAACAATCTTCTCAAGGGCGTGGTCGCAGTCCTGATTTCAGTGATAGGTATGATAGGAATGGAAATGGAGGATCAGATGAAAGTGGATCCCAGATCCATCAGAGCTCCAAAGGTGGCACTAATAGTTCTCATAATAATGTTGCAAATGGAACACATGTTACTGGAAATCTTAGTTCTATCAAAGGTCACGTAGCATCAGATACAGGACCTGCATTAACTCCAGAGGCTTATAGACGTCGTCATGAGATCACTGTTACAGGAGATAATGTGCCTCCACCTGTTACGTCATTTGCGTCTTCTGGATTTCCATCTGAGATTCTTAAAGAGGTACAAAATGATGGGTTCTCAGCCCCAACTCCAATTCAGGCACAATCATGGCCCATTGCCCATCAAAGTAAAGATATAGTTGCCATTGCTAAAACAGGTTCAGGGAAAACCTTGGGGTATTTACTTCCAACATTTATTCACCTCAAGCGCACTAATAATAACGCCAAAATGGGACCCAATATATTGGTACTTTCACCAACAAGGGAGTTGGCAACACAAATTCAAGATGAAGTTGTGAAGTTTAGTAAAACATCAAGAATTGCCTGCACTTGTTTGTACGGAGGAGCACCAAAGGGTCCTCAATTGAGAGATATTGACCGCGGAGCGGATATTGTGGTAGCCACACCTGGTCGCTTGAATGATATTCTTGAGATAAGGAGAATCAGTTTACACCATAACTCTTACCTAGTCCTAGACGAGGCAGACAGGATGCTGGACATGGGTTTTGAACCTCAAATTAGGAAGGTTGTGAACAGCGTGCCTGCTCGCAGGAAAACTCTTGTGTTTACGGCAACCAGGCCTAAAGAGGTTAGGAAAATTGCAGCTGACCTGCTTGTCAATCCTGTCCAAGTGAACATTGGCAACGTAGATGAGCTTGTTGCTAACAAGTCCATTACTCAGCATATTGAAGTTTTGGCACATATGGAAACAGCGGCGATTGGAAAGTATTTTGCGGTTACAGGATCAAGGATCAAAGATAATTATTTTTTATTCTACCAAGAAAATGTATGACCAACTTGCTCGTAATCTTACACGCCAATTGGAGCTTCTGCTATACATGATGATAAATCTCAGGCTGATAGGGATCATGTGTTGAATCAGTTTGGAAGTGGAAGGACTCTTGTACTTGTAGCTACAGATGTTGCTGCTCGTGGACTGGACGTCAAAGACATTAGAGTGGTTGTCAACTACGACTTCCCTACAGAAGAAAGCACTGCACATGTTCCCTAGTTGTAATTTGATGTGGAATCGTCTGGGCTATCTCTTTCTTCTTAGTGAAGAGCTAAATAATGGTCGCGCGGCAACTAAGTTTTGTAAACTGGATAATCCTGATAGGTCTGATCAAGAAGGTTTAAAATCAGCCTATGATATTCACAGTGTTGGAGCAGTTGCTTGCTATGCCGCCGACAACAGCAATCCAAAGTTTACTTTTCCAACTTGTTCAAAGAAGTGCTTCCATCATCCACGAGCTATCAAATCCCTGCAAAAAAGAGATGTTTTACTCCAAGTTAACAACACCACACAAAATCAGTTTACATCAAAAACATATCCTATTTCGTCTTAGTGAGCTTACAGTGGTAAATTCACCTGTTACCTAGCGGTGAAGTTTTCGAAATGAAGAGAATTGAGGGAGGAACCACCAGCTGGGGATGAGGACAAAACTTCCCAACCTCCGTACGAGCAGGCTCCACCACTCTAAAGGAACACAACAAAGAGAAAAAAAGGAGATTAGCCACATATAAAAAGAGAGGCCACTGTTCAAAAAGGGGCATCCGAAAAACTCTAATTTTTTAGAAGAGCCGCTACTGTTCACCAACAAAAGAGGAAGTCGACGGCAAGGAGAAAAGAAAACCCTAGTTTTTTTTGATGGTGAAGAGCGGACAAGAAGAACAAAGACCGGTTCAAACGAAACCTTACCGACATACGTCGGTCCATCTCGCCGCAGCTGGTTAGCTTCCTTTTCGAGTTTCTATTTCCATTTCTCCGATTTAGCTTCCTTGAAGCTTCCATTTGGTTTAGCTTTATATCCGTCGCCGATGTGTGTTTGTTTGGTTATCTTGCTGTTAAAATTTTGATTTTCAAAATGGAAAGGAAAAAGAGATCTGGATTAAGATGAATCTGTTTAAAAGAACCTGCTACTGTTTTCAATTTTGTGTTTTATTTAAAAGGTTTGGTGCGTCTTTTTTTATGTTATGTATTAGCGCTTGAGACCATATGACAAGGATATCTATCTGGTGGAGTTGGTAAAAGGGATGGTTTGGCAAGTTCCTATTCCTGGGTTCAATACTCGTGTGCGCCATATTTGATTTTTGCAGCACTTTAATTTCTATTTCACATTTCTTTTTAATCCCCTCATAATGTTTACCCCTTTTATTTATTTTAATTATTAAACATCGATTTTAATTTATGGATTCAACAATTCCTATGTTGTTTATCCATGATTATTTTTATCGATACATTGATGGTATTTCGCCGCGTTTTGATTAATCACATATGACATTTCGATTGTTGTTAATATGTGCAAACCGGATTTGAGCACATTATCTAGATTGCTTGTTTGCTTTTCAATTTCCATTTGCCTTGCATGTCATTGCGTTATGCGACTTTGATTCGCATCCTCGCATCCCGATTTTTATCCGTGCACGTCCCGATGTTGTTTCTTTCAATTTAATTTTTTAGTGTTTTGTAAATATAACTTGTTGTGTTATTTATTTTCTTCACATGGCTTACTCTTGGGCCTTCTTACAATGAGACAGTTTTCTTGCACTTACACTCATACATCGCATTGTTTGTTGTTTGGGCCCGATTTAATTATTTCATTACTTTGAATCCCCATTCGACAAAATGTACCCCCACTCCCATTGCATGTAATAATTTTTATCGCTTTTTATTTCTTTATTTGCTTGACTGTTTAGTTAGCTACTAACACAAGAATAAAATCAACCATTTCCAAAAGATCAAAAATAATGACTTGATCCAACGTCGAGTATTTTCTCAATAAACAAATCAATCCATTTCTTCCTCCCATTTTATTCCATTTCTTTCAAACCTTCATCAAATGCTTGATCCAACGTCAAGCCATTATTCATAATAAAAACTCAAAAATATTAATTCATATTTAAGACCTTTTTAAATAAAGATGGAAGTGAAACATGGTGGATACCGTGCACTCCTGAGATTAAGATTCGAGGTGGATGCCTCGCCTATCTTAGCTCTCACCATCATTCAAATTTATCTATTCTGTTTCTCTCAAACACTCATTCAAATCTTTCTCAATCGCTCATCAAATGCTTGATCCAATGTCAAGTCATTTTCACAACAAAACTCAAAATACTTAATTCCTATCTAAACACTTTTTCAATAAAGATGGAAATGGAACGTGGTGGATACCACGCATTCCTGGGATTAAGATTCAAGGTGGATGCCTCGCCTATCTTAGCTCTCGCCATCATTTAAAATTGTCAATGCAATTTTCTTCAAACCCTTTCTCAATCAAACCTCAAAACACTTAATCCTTATTAAACATTTTTGCAAATAAGATGGAAATGGAACGTGGTGGATACCACGCACTCCTGAGACTAGGATTTGAGATGGATATCTCGCCCATCCAAGTTCTCGCCATTACTCAAAACACATCAAACCAATCAATTTCTTTTCTAGCCGCCGTGCGATTAACTCTTAAACCTTTTCTCGCCGCCGTGCGATTGACCCTTCAATCCTTTTCTCAAATGAAAGGTATTTTGTTTTAAAATGATGCAAGGCAATGTTTCTCCAGCTGTTTTGGGTAGTCCAACAATGTTTTCGTCGATTTGACACAAAGTAGCTTTCGCTAAAATCGACCAACAAACAAACATTTTTCTACCCAGAACTACGTAAGCCTTGACTTCTCTATTGAGATACGTAGGAGCAGGATTTGTAAATCTTGTCAGGCCCACTAATAAAAAACTTAGGTTTAGTCCTTCGTCAAAAATCCAAAAACATTTTCCTCTCTTTTATTCTTTCTTTCCCACCTAAAAACTTAAAGCCTAACATTTCAAATTAACACGCACAACTGACCTAATGGTTCTCGTTGAGTACAACAGACGTGAGGGGTGCTAATACCTTCCCCTTGCGTAATCGACTCCCGAACCCTGATTTGGTTGCGACGACCATAATCATTATCGTTTTTTCTTTGGTTTTATCGATATTTCCCCTTTCCTTTTTAGGAATAAATAAAGTTCGGTGGCGACTCTGTTCAGTCCATCATTGCGAGCGTGCGATTGCGCTTCGCTTAGATTGTGTCTCTCATTTTCCAAAGGTACGACACATACCAGGCATGAAGAGCAATTTCCTCAGTATAGGTCAGTTAGTAAAAAAGAACTACAAGGTGACGATTAAAGACAAGATGATGAGAGTTCTCGACTCAAATGGAAGGTTGATCTTGAAGGCTCCAATGTCTCAGAATAGAACCTTCAAGATTGAGCTTAACGTGATGGAGCATAAGTGCCTTGCAACAGCATCCAACAGAGATGAATGAATATGGCATTATAGACTTGGCCATATCAATTTCAAAGACATCAGAGATTTGAAGAGAAGAAATATGGTTTCAGGATTACCAGAAATCGACATTCGAAACTAAGTTTGTAAAGAATGTGTGCAAGCGAAGCAACATAAGAACAACTTCAGTAAGGATGTAGGAAGCAGGTCGAAGGAAATTCTTGAAGTCATATACTCTGATATATGTGGCCCTCTCCAAGTGGATTCAATTGGAGGTAACAAATGCTTTATTACATTCATAAATGATTTCAGTCGAAAATTATGGGCTTACCTGATCCAGAAGAAAAGTGAAGTGATCGAGGTATTTTCCAAGTTTAAATATATGGTCGAAAGACAGAGCGGTCGAAAGACATAGCGGTCGAAAGACATAGCGGTCGAAAGATCAAGATTTTGAGGACTGATGGTGGTGGAGAATACGTGTCAAAAGATTTTGATGCACTGTGTGTGAAAGAAGGGATTGTGCATGAGTTGGTTCCACCCTACACTCCACTACAGAATGAAGTCGCAGAAAGGAAGAATATAACCATTACGAATATGGTTAGAAGTATGTTGAAATGCAAGCATCTACCCAAAAAATTATGGGGATAAGTTGTGTCGACTGCGACATATATCCTGAATAGATGTCTGACAAAGAAGCTAGAAAGAATAACGCCAGAAGAATGTTAGTCTGGTGTCAAGCCTAGCTTGAGTCACCTGAAGGTGTTTGGATCTATAGCACATAGACATGTGCCAGATCAGTTGAGAAGAAAACTTGATGACAAGTCGAATCAGATGATCCTGATAAGATGACATTCGACTGGAGGATACAAGTTGTTCGACCCAATGAATAAGCAAGTGGTAATCAGCAGGGATGTGATCATAGATGAGCTTAAGAAGTGGGATTGGACTGAGAATGTCAAGAAATATTAAGTGAGAAGCTTTTATGGTGAACCATCTAGTGAAGTTGAAAGAGAAGTTCGACAGGAAGAAGTCAGAGGTGAAGCAAGCACAAGCAGACCTCAAAGAATAAGACACATGCCTGCAAGGTTGCAAGAATGTGTGATTATATCAGATGATGTGTTTAATGAAGAAGGTGAGTTGGTACATTATGCTTTCTACGCAGATGTCGAAACTGTCAATGAAGTCGGGGAATTGAAAGATTCGAAGTGGATGAAAGCAATAGACGAAGAGCTGAAATCAATCGAAGTCAACAACACTTGGTCACTTATCGAATTGCCCCTAAACAACAAGGCAATCAATGTGATGCGGGTATACAAGGTGAAGTTGAATACCAAAGGAGAAGTGACTCGACACAAGGCGAGACTTGTGGCGAAAGGATTTCTTTAGATGTTTTTGCACCTGTTGCTAGGATCAAAACAATCAGGTTGGTTGTTGGTCTAGCAAACATGAACAACTGGCATATGTGTCAGATGGATGTGAAATGTACATTCCTTAATGTCCCCTTAGAAGAAGAAGTTTATGTTGCACAACCAGTTGGGTTTGTGAAACAATGCAAAGAAAGAAAGGTGTACATGCTGCAACAAGCCCTGTACTGACTTAAACAAGCTCCAAGAGCTTGGAACAAGAAGATGGATGGATTTCTAAGGGATAAGGAATTTGTAAAGTAAAAATATGAATATGGAGTATATGTAAGAAGAAGCAAGAGTGAATTATTTATACTATGCATCTATGTCGATGTCCTGTTGATAACAGGTAGCTGCAAGAAGGAGATCAAAGAATTCAAAGGTGATCTCAACGAGGAACTCGAAATGTTAGATCTGGGTGACATTTCATATTTCCTTTGAATAGAATTCTACAAGAGTGGTAGGGGTTTGATGATGCACCAAAGAAGGTATGCAGGAGAAATACTCAAGAGATTTGAGATGCAAGATTGTAACCCAACTTCGACTCCAGCTGAACCTAGATTACAATTGTCGAAAGATTCAGATGGAGATAGTGTCGACCCAACCCAATATAGAAGACTTATTGGGTCACTTCGATTCCTTTGTCATACAAGGTCTGACTTAGCATACAATGTAGGTATGGTGAGTAGGTTCATGCATAAGCCAAAGGTATCACATCTAGCAGCGGCGAAGAGGATACTAAGGCATCTGAAAGGAACTCTCGACTATGGCATTTTGTTTCCTGCAGTTGATAAAGGAAAAGAATGCAAATTAGTGGGAAACATTGACTCAAGTTGGTGTAGTGATGCTGAGGATCGAAAATCCACAGTTGGCTATGTGTTTATGCTAGGTGGTGCACCAGTTGCTTGGAGTTCGAGAAAGGAACCAGTAGTGGCATTATCAACGTGTGAAGCAGAATACATAGTTGCTTCTCTTTGTGCATACAAGCAACATGGATGGTGAATTTGATCGAAGAGATAACAGTGAAGAGTCATGGAGCAATTACCATGAAGATCGACAGCATGTCAGCTATCAATCTGGAGAAGAATCTGATAGCCCATGATCGAAGCAAGCAAATTGAAATGAGGTTCCATTATCTTCGAGAGCAGGTAGCATATGGGAAGATGAATGTGGAACACTGCAGAACTGAGAATCAGATTACAGACATCATAAAAAAGGGAGTGCAGGTCGAAGTATTCAGAAGACTAAGAGCTATGATGAATGTAGATAACTTAGACACAATGAATTAGGTGGTGCGTTCAATTATAATTCCTTGTGTCAAAGCAAGTTGCTCGACAGAGCAAGGAAGTGTCGAACCACCTAGTGTGTTAAGTTGTGTTAGTGTGTTGAAGTGTCAAAGCATGTTGCTTCACGCATGATTTCGACTTAGGCCTATTTTAGTGTGTTAGATATTTTGGGATTTTATAGTTTTGGGTTTTGGCTTGAGGTCCAAATTAACCTAAATCTATAAATAGAGGGAGTAACTCTTATTTTTGTAATAAAGTGAATAGAGTATTCATAACATTGTATTCACAGTATTTTGCAGTTGCAAAGTGAATAAGAAGTTTTCCACAGTTTGTAGACAGAGAGAAACTCTGGAGAATTTTAATTCTTCTTCTTCATCATCTTCATCGTTCTTTACACTCTTTATTTCTCCATTGTTCTTCTCTTTTTATTGATATTGTGTGGGTGATAACAATCTTGTTCATCAATATTGATTGAAATTCTCCATATGTTTTGATGAGTTTCCAACAGCATCCTGATGTTGAATGTCAATCAGTTTTTTGTGATAACCCTCCATGTTGCCAACCTCTTATCAGCAATACAAATAATTGAAATTTTTGCATTTCTTCAATCGTATTATGAAACCAATCAATTTGTATTTGAGAAAAATTAATATCGTTTGTATTAATTATATGAATTTGATTGGTTAGTAAGTTATAGCTTTTTATCCTCTATTAATTAATGTTTGCATATGAATGGAGTTTTTTTATTGATTATAACATTATCTTCAATATATTGGATTAATATTGATTTGAACTAATAGTTAATTAGGTGTTATAGGTTAATCATTATGAGTAAAACTTAAAAGAGTATTTTAAACGAATCTATTAAGATGATAATTAAAAATTATTTAAGAATTTAAATAAAAATAAATTTGTAAAATAATGTAAGAATGGGAAAATTTTATTTCGTTAAACTTGAAGTAAGTAAAATATGTATTATTGAGTAAGAAAACAAGAAAAAATATGTAAAATAATTTATTGAAGATAAGGTATTGTTGAATTGAAGATAATTTTTATTTTTAATCAATAAAATGTAAAATAATCTAAACTTTATTCAGTAAGAAAATAAGAAGAAATATGTATTGTTGAGTTGAACATAATTTTTATTTTCAATCAATAATAATCTCTAGATCATTAATTTGTTTGCATGGTGTAAAGTCCTCTATTTGGCATCATCCGAAGATAAAGAAAAAAAATCAAAAGGTCCCCATAGGTGCATTAGGACTTTCTTAGTTATCTAACATCCTTAAATTGAGGATATAATTGGTTTTTGAAACCAAAAGTAGAAATAATCTTTGTGAAAGTGTCAAGTATGACAATTATTTTCGGAAAAAATGAGTACATTCTTTTATATATAAATATATATTATTTTTCTATAATTATAATTTCATAATAATTAATATTATTTGATCATTTTTAATTTAAAATATTATATATTTAATATTAAGATGACAAAAAATATTACTAGAGTTTATAAAGATATTAAAATATATTGCCTAATTAATGAAGAAAATGCTCATTTCTACAAGTAAAATAACTATCATAGCATCTTATCTTTAACAAATGCGTCAAATTTTGTTCTTTGATACTCGACATGAACATTTAGCATAAATAAGAAGAAAAGTCATTGTTCTTTGATGCTTTGGTGGCTTTCCAAAGCATTCTGATGTTGAATGTCAACAAGTTTTTTGTGATAACCCTCCATGTTTCCAACCTCTTATCAACAATACAAATAATTGAAATTCTGCATTTCTTCAATCGTATTATGAAACCAATCAATTTGTATTTGAGAAAAATAATATCATTTGTATTAACTATATGAATTAGATTGGTTAATAAGTTATAGTTTTTTATTCGCTATTAATTAATGTTGTTCCTATGAATGGAGTTTTTTTATTTATTATAACATGATCTTCAATATATTCGATTAATATTGACTTAAACTAATAGTGGATTAGGTGTTATAAGTTAATCATTACTAGTAAGAATTAAAACAATATTTTAAACGAATCTATTAAGATGATAATTAAAAATTATTTAAGAATTTAAATACAAATAATTTTGTAAAATAATGTAAGAATGGGAAAAATTTATTTCGTTAAACTTGAAGTAAGTAAAATATGCATTGTTGAGTAAGAAAACAAGAAGAAATATGTAAAATAATTTATTGAAGATAAGGTATTGTTGAATTGAAGATACTTTTTATTTTTAATCAATAAGATTTAAAATAATTTAAACTTTATTCAGTAAGAAAACAAGAAGAAATATGTATTGTTGAGTTGAAGATAATTTTTATTTTCAATCAATAATAATCTCTAGATCATTAATTTGTTTGCATGGTGTAAAGTCCTCTATTTGGCTTCATCTGAAGAAGAAAAAAATCAAAAGGTCAACATATGTGCATTAGGACTTTCATCGTTACCTAATATCCTTAAATTGAGGGTATAATTGGTTTTTGAAACCAAAAGTAGAAATAATCTTTGTGAAAGTGTCAAGTATGACAATTATTTTGGGAAAAAGGGAGTAAAAAAATTTATATATACATATATATTGTTTTTTTATAATTGAAGTTTCAAAACAATTAATATTAGTTTATCATTTTTAATTTAAAATATAATATATTTAATATTAAGATGACAAAAAATATTACTAGAGTTTATCAAGATATTAAAATATATTGCCTAATTAATCAAGAAAAGACGCATTTGTACAAGTAAAATAACTATAGCATCTTATCTTTAACAAATGCGTCAAATTTTGTTCTATGATACTCTACATGAACATTTAGCATAAATAAGAAGAAAAGTCATTGTGAAAACAAAATTTAAGACGAAAATGAAAAAAATAAAACAAAATATAAAAATCTAGAGATATATACTTGAACTTGAACCAAGATCATGACAATAAAGCTTAAGTGTATGGAAAGAATGAAACTTGGGGGAAATAATTGAGGGAGGGAAGGAAGAAAGGTAGGGTTTATTTATGTTTTTCATTAGTGATAAATTTTACTTTTGAAAGAATTGACTTGTAAAATTAATTTTTAATACAGCGCATATATATATATATATATATATATATATATATATATATATATATATATATATATATATATATATATATATATATATATATTATATATATATATATATATATATATATATATATATATATATATATATATATATATATATATATATATATATATATATATATATATATATATATATATATATATATATTATTAAGTAAAAACTTTATACTATAGTATCCGATAAATATTTTTATTTTATTAATAAATATTATATATGGTTTATAAAATTCTAGTGGATTCTATTTTATTGACTATAAATAAGTAAACTTTGCAAAACAATTTACAAATAATACTTGAAGCTAGAGGAAATATACCGAACGCGTCGCACGCTCAAACATATAATAGAGTCGCCATCGAACTTTATTTATTCTCAAAAGAAAGGGAAAACATCGATAAAATCCGGGGAAAGAGAAATCTACGTAAGGAAGTCGATTATGCAGGGGGAAGGTATTAGCACCCCTATCATCCATTGTACTCAACGGGAATCGTTTCGATTGTTCTAAGCTCGGATGAGTGTTATATATAAGGATTACTCGCAAAAGAATAAGGGAAAAAGAATGGAATAGATAAAGTGCTCGGAGAGGATTGGGGCCCTCATGCCTACATATCCTTATAGTGCTATAAGGAATTCAGAGATCTGTAGTTCATAGAACTAATGGTGGGAGGTGAAAAAGAGTTGTAATAAAGGTATGGTTTGAACCAAATGATTGTATGATTTGAACTCCAAAAGGGCATGAAAATCTGAACCCAAGAGTAAAACTGACGTTGACCGATATGTGGGTAGCCGGAAGCATTTGCCACTATATGGTATAGCCGAAAACAAAGAGAATTAAGTGTTTGTGTCGAGACAAACAACTCTTAATTCACAAAGTGGCACAAGATGGATCTCAAATAGATAATGTATTTGGCTCAAAGTGACAGTATATCACATGGATTAAATGATGGTAGATTATGAATGCATCATGAAGATGAATGGAAAATTCCCTAAGGCAGAAGGAATAATTAGAAATGTGCTCTCCAATGATTCGCATCCTCGTGCCTACGTATTCTCATTGTGCAATGAGAAAGTCAAAGCACTCGTAATTCGTGGAACCACGAGAGCAAAGGGGAGCTAAGAAAATGATGAAAAGTATAACTTGTACCAACAAAATGGTAGCAAAAGGTATTTTTCTAAGCAATGAGGACTCATAAGACAAACCCAATTTCAAAGGTTAACTGCAATGGAACAAAGAGAGAGACAATTTTCTAAGCAACAAGGACTCACAAGACAAACATCACTTCAAGGATTAATTGCAGTGATGTATAGTACAGGGTAATAATATATCACTTGTTGGGGGAACAATCAATTTTGAAATCAAAGAAGAGTGGTGTCTTGGATCCATAGAGGGATAGACTCTGAACCGAAGAGTAAACATGTGTCTTAGCCAGAAAAGAAAGAACTAAATGTTTAGGTACGATCCAAACAACTCTTTGTTCACAAGGTAGATTGCGTTATATCGTCCTAAAAGGATGTACATGGAGTCCAAGAAGAAGTATATGATCTCAAAAGATGGTATTAATTTATGAATGGAGAAAGAAGTGTTATGATTAATAAATAGGGTAGCTCACGGAGAATCTAAATTCTCCTGCCTACGTATTCTCACCGTGAAATGAGAAAGTCATAGCTTTCGTAGTACGTGGAACCACAGGAACAAAGAGAGATAAGCGATGAAAAGTATAACTTATACCAACAACATGGTGGAAACAAAAAGGTGTTTGCCTAAGCAATAGAGACTGATAAGACAAACACAACTTCAAGGGTTAACTACAGTGGAAACAAATGGGTGTTCACCTAGGTAATAGAAACTGATAAGCAAAAAACAACTTCAAGGGTTGACTGTTGTGATGTTTGGTAGAGGGGATAGTATATCATTGTAGGGAACAAACAATTTGAAATCAAATATGAATGGTATATTGGATCCATGAATAAATAAACTCTGAACCAAAGAGTAAACAGGCATCTTAGCCAAAAAAGAAGGAATTAAATGTTTGGGTACGAGCCAAACAACTTTTGGTTCAGAAGGTGGACTGCCATTATATCGTCCTAAAAGGATGTGCATGGAGTTCGAGGAAAAATGATATTTGATCTCAAAAATATGGTATTGATTGGTGAATGAAGAATAAATAATATGATTAATAAATAGGGTAGCTCGCGGAGAATCTGAATTCTCGTGCCTACGTATTCTCACTGTACAATGAGAAAGTCAGAGCTTTCATAGTTCATTCCACTAAGAATGGCATCAAGAAATTGATGAGGCAAAAGAAATTATGGTAATCAACCACAGTGAGGAGTGAGATATGATTGGCCTACACACGAGAGGATTTATAAGGAAAGAGAGTTTCGTCTAAGCACGAGAGGTCTTATAAGACGAGCAATGAATAAGGAATGTTTGGCCTACACACGAGAGGATTTATAAGGAAAAAGAGCTTTTTCTAAGTAGGAAATGTCTTATAATACGAGCAAAGAATAATGAATGATCGGCCTACACACGAGAGGATTTACAAGGAAAATGAGCTTAATGGGTTTGTCTAAGCACAAAAGGTCTTATAAGACAAACTAATGATTTGGGGGTTTTCCAAAGCACAAGAGGACTGATAAGGCAAACAATGATTGACTAGAGCGGGCCTAAGCACAAGAGGACTAATAAGGCTCACTATGAATAAGGGTTTGCCAAAGCACAAGAGGACTAACAAGACAACCAATGATTGAATAGGGCTGATTTAGGATTCCAAGACTTGATCACAAGGGAAATGATCCAAAGGATATATGAAGACCAAAGAGATAGTGATTAATGATCCATTAAGGAAGAAATGATTGAAGTGTGATGGTGTCTCACTTGTTGAAGTGTTGAATGATTGATGCTTGAAGAAGACTTGTCAATTATATGATTCAAATTGCACTAAAGTCTATGAACAAGGACGAATGCTTTGAATATCTAGGGCCTATGCCTCGTAAGCAAAGTCACTCTAGACAAGGGTCGGAGAAACTTTTTCTCATCATTCCTCATTACTTAAGGCTCTTAGAGTATAATTTGAATCACACTTGCCAAGTGTTGATAGAAGATCCTGATTATTGATCCTGGTGAGGCAATGTTGCTTGTTATGGAAGAAGACTTGAAAATCATTTGATGAAATATGCTAAAGTATTTGAATAGAGGTGAATACGATGAGAAATTGGGTCATTTATCCTGTACCCAAAGATATTCAAAATGAGTTAAAGAATTCTCCACTCTCACTCCTTCTCTATTGCTTAAGGCTTGTGGCGCACAATTTTAATTGTTACTGACAAGTGTTGAAAATGAATCTTTTTGTTGTGCTTGATGTTAACAGTCTTCATAGTCTTGTATGATGTCTTGTTTTACTTAAGATCCAGTAGAGTGCAAGTTCAAAGGTCCTCATTCAATTAAGTGATCAAGGGACTTATGATCACCCAATTGAATATGAGTCTTAAGGGAATCGATAAATTATTCAGGACAAGGTCAAAACAAAGTCCAATATCAAGTATAATTAATCGATAAAGGGTGAACCTGATCAACTAATCAAGGGGCAAAGATCATGTTAAAAACATATTAAGCACATGGAATTATGGAAAAGAGGTGAATCATTTGGCAAATTGTGCTAAAGTCTATGAATAAAGGTGAACACAATGAGCAATTGGGTCATTCATCCCATACCCAAAGATATTCAGAATGAGTTAAGGAATTATCCACTCTCACTCCTTCTCTATTTCTTAAGGCTTGTTGGGCACAATTTGAATTGTAACTGACAAGTGTTAAAAATGAATCTTTTTGGTGTGCTTGATGTTCACAGACTTTATAGTCTTGTATGATGTCTTGTTTGACTTGAGATTCAGTAGAGTGCAAGTGTAAAGGTCCTTATTCAGTTAAGTGATCAAGGGACTTATGATCACCCAATTGAATATGAGTCCTAAGGGAATCAGTAAATTGTTCAGGACAAGGTCAAAACAAAGTCCAATATCAAGTATAATTAATTGATCAAGGGTGAACTTGATCAACTAATAAAGGGGCAAAGATTATGTTAAAAACATATTAAGCACACGGAATTATGGAAAAGAAATAAGGCATAAAAATTAAAATTTAATCATGTCAATTCTAATATCTAAGTAAACATGAAATGAAATTAAAAAGAAATTAGCAATTAAACTTAATTAAAAGCTAATCCTAATTAATTAAATTCTACCAACTAAATTCAATTAAAATGAAATTTATCTATTAAAATTTATATTTAAATGTGTATTTTTAATATTAGAAAAAAGAGAGATTAAAAGAGAAAATTAGAAATAAGGCAGCATATGTCTATTTAAATTATGCATTTTTATTTTCTTCATTTTCACATTCCCAACCGGCCATGTTCAAAGCATCATAAAATGCTCATTTCTTAACGAAAATGAACAAATAAATATGCGTTGGAAAGATCTAATGGCACACAGCAAAATGATATTAAGAAAAAATGCAAACATAAACAAAATAAATGCTAAACAAAGCCATAAAGTTTACAAAAAAACTGTTATATTCAATTTTTGCATTTTGCAGTTCCAACTAGCCATCTTTGAAGCATCATAAAACGTTCATTTCTTAACGAAAATGGACAAATAAATATACGTTGGAAAGGTCTCATGGCATACAACAAAATGATATTAAGCAAAAATGCAAACAAAAATAAATGCTAAACAGAGCCATAAAGTTTACAAAAAAAACTGTTATATTCATTTTCTACATTTTGCATTTCCAACTAGCCATCTTTGAAGCATCATAAAACTGTCATTTTTTAACAAAAATGGACAGATAAATATGTGTTGGAAAGGTCTCATGGCATACAAAAAATAATATTAAGAAAAAATGCAAACAGAAACAAAACCAATGCTAAATAGGTCCATAAAGTGTATGAAAAAACGGCTCTATTTTATGCATATTTTGCGGTTTCAACATAATTACGATTTATGTTTTGGTTTGATTATAACTAAGTTTTTGTAGAAGTTTTAAATTAAATTACAATTAAAAAAACACATCACATAAAAGAATAATAGTGTATGTAATATTGTCAGTAAAAGTGAAGAAAAATATGGAATTCACTATTGCACGCAAGGTGCTCGATAAAATGTTTCAACCAAGTTTATTGTCTTTTTGGCTTCAAATAAGTGATTATCTTATTAAGATATTCACAACAATGGCTTAAATTAATCAACAAGAAAACATGAAATAATACATGGCAAGACTATGGAAAATATGAAGGATTATTGATGAAGCAGAGATTTGCTCCAGTTAGTGTTGAAAATCGAAATGTCGAAGAGAAACCTGAAATACTTCAAGAGCAAGATCCTTTAATCCAATTAAACTTTAAGCTTGATGATTATTTTTTATGACAAATTAATGTAGAAGATGAATCTTGGATGTAGAATATTGATGAATAAGTTTGAATTGATAAACTTTGCATGATGATTATGGTTGAATCTTGATGAAGCTTAGATGATGATTGTTGATAAAAATGTAGAAATTGTTGATTTATGATTTGTGGAAATTGGATTGTGGATAAGTTACATCACTTTAGAGCTTCATTGTGAAGTTCTAAATGGTGATGAAGATGAACTTTGGTGATGGTGAAGGAGAAGATGAATTGAGAGAGAGAGATAATTTGAGAAAAAATAGTGGGAAAATGGTTTAATTAGTTATGTTAGTTAACCCCCTAAAATATGAAAAATAACATGTTTATATAAATTTGGTAGGTGAATGATCATCATTGGATTGTGATCCAAGTAATAGGTTTATCAATGGTTAGAAATTAATTTAATCCTAAGTTGTGGATCATCAATTTCAACCATAGGATTAATAGTTAAGAGTGGCTAGGATTGAGTGGGGGAAAATGAAAGTTGAGATTTGTGTTTGTTTGAAAGTTTTGTGTTAGTTTGGAAGTTATGGTAGTCAAGGGTTAATTGGGTAATTGAATGATTGTGATGAATGAGGTAGTTAAAGACCATTGGTGTTGGAGTTTAGCAAAAGTACCAAGTTAGGATATAAGGAAAATGGTCACTATTAAATAACTTGGATTTTAATGTCTTTGCCTTTGGTTTTTCACCACTTTTGTCTTGAATTTTGAGTGACATGATCCATGACTTTTAGTGCTTTTGAGAAATGATTTTGTGTTGAAAATAAGCACTCTTGAATCGAATTCTTAATTTTTGGACTTGAAATAATGTTGGAAAGTGTTGAAAAACAAGTGTAGAATTTGTTGGAAATTAGCACTTGACATTGGCATAAGTCATTTGTGATAATTGATGATGAATCCCTTGATTAAATGCTTGTAGAATAGGTCTAGAAAAATTCAGGAGTCAAAACAGAGTCAATGATCGACAGATGACCAAAAGCCAACATTTGACCAAAAAGTCAATGGTTTGACCAAAAAGTCCACTATGCCAAAAAGATGTAGTTTTTTTATCCTTTTTTTCTTGTAATCCATTATTTACCAATAAATGAATGAAATCTTCTTTTTATTCCAACTTTGTCCTTTTCTTTGAATTCAAGCAATCTTCTGAGTTGAGTAACAATCATTCTAAATTCCCTAGATAACCATGAATCTCAAATAAAGAGATGATCCACACCACATGTAATACGAGAAATAAACACAAATAATTATCAAATAATATCCACCTCAAAAATCCACTTAAACTGACTAAATCCATTATCACCGATCCTTTGGCCTAAAATTATTACCATATGCAAATGTCGATGAATACATGATCAAAGAGAAAAAGGTATGCAAATGAAAAAAAACCATAAGCCAGCCGAATTGAATAAAAAAAGTAGGGCAAATTTTGGGGAATGACAAATGTCCATATTTAATCATCTTGTATCTGAATGCATGAATTGCGATAGCTTTTTGGGTATTCAAGGTAGAAGAGGATTAAATATAAGAATAACCAAAAATTTCCTCGTGGAGAACGGTTGTAATGTGATACGAGTAAGAGTATATGGAATATGGAATGGTAGGTTGACTTTTATAGGTTTATCTGCTGGGGGTTGATTGGAAATATTATGTGGAGAATATATCAATCATAAAGGAAACATGATATCAATTGACATGAATTAATTCCTTGGAAAAATAAAATATGCCACCAATGGGGGTTGAACTCGGGACCTCCTTGGTATGGTACCAACCTTACCACAATGTTAAGCTCTTGTTGTTGAATATTTGTGAAAGGAACAAGTTTTAACCTATATTCTTGATTAAGTTAAATTGTTAGATTATTCGAGTGTTGTAACTCCATTTTGGACGCGGACGAATGCGTTGGAAAGATAACGTCAAATATTATTATTCTTGTACCATGTTATAGTATATTATGTGCCTTACAAATGCTATGAATTATATTATCATGAATGCTAAACATTGTTGTTGTGCTGAATGTGAAATAACATGTTTTAAAACCTTATGAAGGTGAGTGAGGAAACCTAGGGTTATAACTTGATTAATAACTTAGAAAGATAATCTAGGTTATGGAAATGAGTATACGGTGATGGTTGGACGCAATGATACTGTCATATGGTGAACTGACTTTTGGGGTGTTTTGCTTTTAATCGCAATGTCGCGGATAGCAAGAGTCGCCACCGACTTTTCTTTTATCCAATAAGGAAGGGCGGAAAAGAACAGGAAAGACCTTAATTAGATTTTGGGTTCGGGAGGTACATTATACAAAGGGAAGGTATTAGCACCCTTTGTATCCATGGTTATCCATGGGCTCTTAATTGCTGGATCACTTATGTTTGTCTGAAAAAAGTGTTCGTGAATTGCTAAAAAATGTTTTGAAAAGAGAGTTAACTTTGTAATGATTCTCGTATGAATGTATACAAAATATTTATCTCGTTTAACTTTGAAGGCTATTTAGAAAGATATAACTTGGTAATGATTCTAGTATGAATGTATACCAAGTGGTGATTTTCTAGTATTTTGCAAAGTGTGATGTATGAAAAAAAGTTTTAGGTTGTGGGCCAACAATTAAAAGTTATACCTACCCAAGGTCTTTATGGGCATTTCCTATCCTTATGAGGGAAAAACTGTCCTTACTATTGAGAAGTAAGTAGTTTATCCTTTGGATGTAAAAAGGGTCATCGTAGGGTCATTGATTGGTCATCGAAGGCAACATCTGTAAGGATACCTTAGCGTTCGAAGGGACGATCATCATTTAACCGTAGGCTACACCGAAGGGTCATCGAGGGACAAAATCATATATTCAAAGGCAACATCCGAGGGACTATGATTTATTTTATGATGATTTAATCGAAAGGTCTTTGCTAAGTATATCCCCACCTTCGCGGGACATGACCATTATACCGTAATACCGTAGGGCAACAAAGAGAGGTCCAAGATCGCATATTTAAAGGCAAAGTTTTACAATTAATTAGATAGCCGTAATGGATTAAGTAATTAGGTCCGCATTAAAATCAATACATTAAAATTACTACATTAAAGTTAATACATTAAAATCAATAAACTAATTTAGGGTGGATCTCCATAGGGGTATCCCACAAATAAAGTGGAATACCTAGTCGGCCGTCTCTTCGGGAATATGTAAGCCTTTACACAATTCAGCACACGGGTTAGAACATCGAGATAAAGTACAATTGAAAATTGCACCACAAAATAAACACAGCAGTCATAAGGTCAGGCCAAATAATGCAGAATTATAATAAATATTGATTAGATAAACATGAGGCAGAATAGAAAAGAAACAAAACAGTCACTCTCCCGTTCGCTCCTGCTTCGCCTAGCGAGGGCTTAGCGAGTGCTCGCTACAGGCTCGCTTAGCGATATGCTGGCGAGCGGCTGCGGGTTTTAAGTTTGATAGCAGCATGATCTCCGGAACCCTGAACTTTATGACATTTAATTACAGGAATAGCATGGACAAACATTCAGGATATTCAGGCATACTTAAATTCGCATGTGAAATCAAATTACATATTCGAAAATTTAATCATGATGCCTTATGTATGTAGAGATTATCGATTAAAAGCATAAAACAGTAGTGATGCGCAAACCTGTTTGCAACTGAGCTGCGATGTTGAAGGGACTGGCCACACTTGGTATCCGATGGAGTTGGGGCGGAGGTAACTTCGGTGCGGATGAGCGGCTTTCATGGTTTCTTTACTCGGAATTCTCTGAGTTAGTCTCCAGGGTTTCTATGCCAGGGTTTCGGTCCGTCTTCGTCTGTCCCTTTTCGTGACTGAAGTGTCGGTATTTATAGTGATTGTGATGACCTAATGGGCTCAGAATGAAGCCCGAAAATTCTGATATATCGCAAGCTTCGCTAGGCGAGCGTGTAGCGAAGGGTTCGCTAGGCGAAGGAGTTGCTCGCCTAGCGAGCAGGCCAGTTTGGGCCATTTTCTGGATTGGGTTTGTTGTGCACTGGGCTCTTGTTCCTTTAAGGTCAGTGCCTTGCAGAATAAGTTGGAGTGCTTCGAGAAATGTTTTGCAAGATTAATGGGCAAATTTTGGGGTATGACAACTGCCCCTATTCAATATTCTTGAACCGAGAGAGTTAGGATGGCAAGTATGCCATTCGTGGTCTGGAGGTGGAAGATTATTGAACACTATAACGCCCCAAAAATTTGCACTTGTCAATTAGTCTGGATGGAGATGCCATCCAGGAAGTTTGATGATGAGAGCTTCAGATTGTGTCGTACGTTAGACGATATCTGAAGACATGGGTGTCATACCGGGTCGTACGCTAGACCGTATAGCGAGTCATCCATTAGGCCGTCGACTTCGCTGGGGAGTCAGAATGTGTCATACACTGCTGGGGATAATAGATCAGAATGGATCATACGCTAGATCGTATCTGAATAGCAGAATGAGTTGTCCCTTGGGCAGGTGACTTCACTGGGGATGAAAGATCAGAATGGATCGTACGCTAGATCGTATCTGAGTAGCAGAATGAGCCGTCCCTTAGGCTGTATCTGAGAACTAAAGGTCAGAATGGATCATACGTTAGACCGTATCTGAGTTGCAGGATGAGCCGTCCGTTAGGCTGTATCTGACGAAAAGCAGTCGCACGCTAGACTACACCTCGGGATGTACCATACGCTAGGTAGTATCTGAGGAATGAATATCTGAATGGGTCGTACGCTAGACCGTCTCTGAGCAGCAGAACGAGCCGTCAGTTAGGCTGTATCCGATGATGAATGGGGGTAGTCATACGCCAGACTACACTTCAGAATGTACCGTACGCTAGGTAGCATATGAGGGGATGAACATCCAAATGGGTCGTACGCTAGACCGTCTCTGAGCAGCAGAACGAGCCGTCCGTTAGGCTGTATCTTAATAGTTGAAGAAACCATACATTAGGCTGAATCAGAATGAGCCGTCCGTTAGGCTGTTTTTGATCGTATTTGCAAGAAATGTCTGGGATGGGCTTATAGATGCCATCGTTAGGGGGCTGTCAGGATGAATGTTGACATGGAGTATATCTGAAAGATGTATTTGAATCTGAATGTAATCGATAAAGATGTCCGTCTGAATGGATCTTTATTTTGACTGTATCAGGAGGATAATTAACCTGAAAGATAAAGTTAGCTTTATGCCATGTCATGATGCATGAGATGTTTTATGCTTCTGAAAATAAATGCGAACAATGTATGCATGCGTATGCTGTGAAATGATGTAATGAATGAATTATGTATCTGAAAAATTCTTCCAGGGGACTCTATTGGGGAAATAAATCTCAATCTTCTGGTTAGATACTGGTATTGATGACCCTTTCTTAGCTGGGGATGCTTGATTTCTATCTGATGGTAGAAATATTCAACAGAGCCTGGCTGGGGATGGAAGAGATAGTCCGTCTAGTGATACCAATTTCTTCTGGGAAATAGCTGGTTTTTGTTGGGGAATAGAATTAGCAACCGGGTTCATTGGAACGCATGGTTAGACCTTCCCTTCGATCCTGAAATCTTTTAGTAATTTCTATTGCTATTTTATGCATGTATTTTCGATAAGCATCAATCATATTCAAATGCATATACCAATTCGAATTAAATCAATGGACGTTTATGCAAACAAAACAGAGAAAGTAAAACAAAAGCATCTTTTCGGAAATAAAATTGTATTGATTTTGAAAGAGGGCCTATAAACAGGCAATTTGAGTACAAGGAGACAGAAATCCTAGTAAGAGGAAATTGTCAAGAAAACAAAGAGAAAGCGATGCGGAAAAAGTCCTGTTGATTCTAGTTCCCCTACTGTCATTATGTCTTCAAGCCTCTCATCTCCTGCTGTCGGATGGAAGTGATTGGCTTGTTCAGTCCCTTTGACTTGGGTGAAGCTGACCGAGAACGGGACATAGTCATACGCTTAATCCCTAATTTTTGCCTGGACCGCCTTTCCAGGTTTTCAGTCCACCAGGATACCCTTTTTTGCCCAAGCCGCATTTTCAGGTTTTCGACTTGCCGGGTGTACATTTTTATATGTTTATCCCTAATTTTTGCCCGACCCTTTTGGTTTGCCGGGATGCCCTTACTTTTGCCTAGATACGTCGACCTAGCGGGTCTTTTTTATGCGTAGTATTTTTTAACTATGTCCGTGTTCACAGGATGCGGGAAATCTTCGCCATCCATTGTAGCAAGCATCATGGCTCCACCAGAGAACACCTTCTTAACTACAAATGGCCCTTCGTATGTGGGAGTCCATTTGCCTCTGGGATCACCTTGTGGTAGAATGATACGCTTTATTACCAAGTCGCCAATTTGATACACCTGTCTCTTGACTCTTTTGTTAAATGCCTGGGTCATGCGCTTCTGATATATCTGCCCATGACAAACAGCCGCAAGTCTCTTCTCATCAATCAAATTTATCTGATCGAGTCGAGTCTGAATCCATTCATCTTCATCTAAGCCCGCCTCTTTCATGATTCTTAGAGAGGGAATCTTAACTTCCACTGGTAAAACGGCTTCCATTCCGTAGACTAAAGAGAACGGAGTTGCCCCTGTCGAAGTGCGCACTGAAGTGCGATAACCATGGAGAGCAAACGGTAACATCTCATGCCAGTCTTTGTAAGTTACTGTCATCTTTTGTATGATCTTCTTGATATTCTTATTAGCAGCCTCCACGGCGCCGTTCATCTTTGGCCGGTACGGAGAAGAGTTATGGTGTTTTATGTTGAACTGCGTGCAGAGTTCAGTAATCATCTTGTTGTTCAAATTAGTGCCATTGTCAGTGATAATTCTTTCAGGGATGCCATACCGACAAATGAGACTATTCTTGATGAACCGTGCCACCACATTCTTGGTGACAGAAGCAAATGAGGCTGCCTCTACCCACTTTGTAAAGTAATCAATAGCAACAAGAATGAAACGATGTCCGTTAGAAGCAGTAGGTTTAATCTCTCCAATCATATCAATGCCCCACATTGCAAAGGGCCAAGGGGCTGTCAACACGTTTAATGGAGCAGGAGGCACATGTACTCTATCCGCATAGATCTGGCACTTGTGACAAGTTCTGGAGTGATGGTGGCAATCAGCTTCCATGGTAGACCAATAATACCCTGATCTCAGAATCTTCTTGGCCATCGTATGTCCACTAGAATGAGTCCCAAAAATACCGTCATGCATGTCTTCCATGATCTTTTCCGCTTCCCTTTTATCCATACAGCGAAGCAAAGTCGAATCATGATTACGTTTGTATAACACTCCATTACTCAAAAAGAATTTAACGGAGAACCTCCTCAGAAATTTTCTGTCATTGATGGACGCCCCTTCAGGGTATTCCTGAGCTTCTAAATATCTTTTTACTTCGTGGAACCAAGGTTTCTCTTCTACTTGATCAGCGTTAAGCTCATAGCAATATGCCGGTTCATCTAATCGCTCAATGGTGATCGTGGGAGCTTCACTGTCCCATCTGACTCTGAACATAGATGACATGGTAGCCAATGCGTCTGCCAACTGATTCTCCTCTCGTGGAATGTGTTCGAATGTAATCTCTTTGAAGTATGGGATTAATGTCAACACCCGCTCTCGATAAGGGATGAGATTCGGATGTTTAGTGTCCCATTCTCCTTTGATCTGACTAATTACTAATGCTGAGTCTCCGTACACCCTCAAAAACTTGATTCTCAGGTCTATAGCAGCCTTGAGTCCCAAAATACATGCTTCATACTCGGCCATATTGTTGGTACAGTCAAAACATAGTCTAGCAGTGAAAGGCGTATGGCAACCTCTGGGAGATATAATTACGACTCCAACACCGTTGCCCAATGCATTAGAAGATCCATCGAAAACCATAGTCCATCGGGATCCCAGTTCGGGTCCTTCATCCGGTCTAGGTTCTTCATAATCAGTGACAAGCATGACATCCTCATCTGGGAATTCAAAATTCATAGATTGGTAATCATCCACTGCTTGATGAGCCAAATGGTCAGCCAGCACACTTCCTTTGATTACTTTCTGGGTAGTATACTGGATATCATACTCTGTTAAAATCATCTGCCATCTTGCTATTCTTCCGGAGAGGGCAGGTTTCTCAAATATGTATTTGATAGGATCCATCTTAGAAATCAATAAAGTGGTATGACTCAACATATACTGTCTTAGTTGGCGAGCAGCCCAGGCCAAAGCACAGCAAGTTTTCTCAAGCAGTGAGTATCTTGTTTCACTGTCGGTAAACTTTTTGCTAAGGTAGTATATGGCACGCTCTTTTCGACCAGACTCGTCATGTTGCCCCAACACGCACCCCATCGAATTTTTTAATACGGTCAAATACATGATTAGAGGTCTTCCTTCAACTGGCGACATCAGAATTGGAGGTTCCTGGAGATACTTCTTAATTTTGTCGAAAGCTTCTTGACATTCATCATTCCATATCATCTCTTGATTTTTCCTCAGTAGTTTAAAGAGGGGTTTGCAGGTAGTAGTCAAATGGGAGATAAATCGGGCAATATAATTCAAGCGTCCCAAGAAACCTCTGACTTCTTTATCTGTATGGGGAACTGGCATTTCCTGAATAGCTCTCACCTTAGCCGGGTCAACCTCAATTCCTTTGCCACTGACAATAAAGCCCAAGAGCTTACCGGATCTTACTCCAAAGGTGCATTTGTTCGGGTTCAATCTCAACTTGTATTTCTTCAACCTCTCGAACAGTTTGTATAAATGATCGAGGTGTTCTTCTTCAGTATGAGATCTGGCTATCATGTCATCCACATATACTTCTATTTCATGATGGATCATATCATGGAACAAAACCACCATGGCACGCTGGTATGTTGCCCCGACATTCTTTAAACCGAACGACATTACTTTATAGCAGAAAGTGCCCCACTGCGTCACAAACGTAGTTTTCTCCATGTCCTCAGGCGCCATCTTAATCTGGTTATAACCCGAGAATCCATCCATGAATGAGAATACCTTGTGTTGAGCGGTGTTATCTACCAGAATATCAATGTGCGGGAGTGGAAAGTCGTCTTTGGGACTTGCTTTATTCAAATCTCTATAATCTACACACATTCGCACCTTACCATCCTTCTTTGGCACTGGTACCACATTAGCAACCCATTGAGGATAAGAAGTAACGGCCAGAAAACCCGCATCAAATTGTTTCATAACCTCGGCTTTGATTTTCTCAGACATTTCAGGACGCATGCGACGAACCTTTTGCTTAACAGGACGACAATCTTCCTTCATTGGCAGCCGATGCACTACCATATCAGTATCCAGTCCTGGCATGTCTTCATAAGACCAAGCGAAAATTTCTACATAGTCATGTAACATCTGAATCAATCTTCTTTTGACATTGTTTTCCAAGCCTGCTCCTATTTTGACTTCTTTCTCGTCTACTTCAGTACCCAGATTTACAATTTCGACTGACTCCTCGTGCGGCTGTATAGTCCTTTCCTCTTGCAGTAACAGTCTGGCAAGTTCTCCAGGTACTTCACAATCTTCCTCACTTCCATCCTCGGCTTGGTAGATCGGATTTTCAAAGTCATAATGAACAGTAGTAGAACTATTATCAACAGGATCCAGAGTGGGTATGGATCTGCAATTCGTTACGTGAGTGTGTGTAAGAAAACATAGCTTGTTTGGAAGATGGCAGGAAAGATAAAAAGCGCAATATTTGAATGCAAAAAGGTCCATTGATTTATTGAATATGAATATGCTTATGAAAATGACAAAACCCTTAACAAATTAGCTATTGTACCCCGGGCATAGACACAATGCTTTAAGAAGTTCAATTGTAAAAAACTTAAAATTTGCAACACTAAAATAGACAATAACAATTACTCCTGACTAAAGGAAATCGGGATAGTGTCTTCAGCTTTCCAATTATTGAGTCCGTCACCAACTGTCGGGAAAATCCAGCTATCCAGGTCGCAATCCCTGTCAGCATCTTCTACAGCATTGATCTGATTCTTGACTACCTTCTCAGAACTAAATCCCAGGCCAAATTTGTCAGACTTGTACGGTACATCGATCAGCTGACCCCAGCCAGTACGACTACCATCTTCAACCACAGCTTGAGCATCTTTCAGAGAAATCATAACAGGAGGAGCACGAATAACCTTGGGCCCACAGTAAGTTGGCTCAAGGACAGGATTAGCCGGAGGAACCACTTCAAATGACTGACAAGGAGTCTCAACGAATTCCCCATCCATCTTGACGTATCTGAAGGTATGCACACTACTGACAATATACTCTTCTTCCCCACACACAATGACGATCTTGCCCTCCGTCGGATACCTCAGCTTTTGATGGAGAGACGAAGCTACGGCACCTGCCCCATGAATCCAAGGGCGTCCCAGTAAGCAGGAATAGGCAGGATTAATATTCATTACGTGAAAGGTAGTGTTGAAGACTTGAGGTCCTATCTTGGTAGGAAGGACTACTTCGCCATGGACAACACTCTTCGCACCATCGTAAGCACGTACCACAATGCCACTGGGTTTCAGTTCAATGCTTTTACAGTCAAGTTTATCAAGCACAGCTGTCGGCAGCACATTTAAAGAAGAGCCATTATCTGTCAACACGTGAGACAAAGTGATCCCCCTACACTCAATGGAGATATGCAGGGCTTTATTATGATTCTTTCCTGCGGGTGTCAGGTTCGCATCGGAGAAACCTAGGCCATTGTCAACAGCCAAGTGAGCAACATAGTTTTCGAACTGATCGACAGATGTCTCCTGAGGTACATGAGCGGTCTTCAAGAATTTTATCAATGCATTGGCATGAGATTCAGAAGATAACAGCAAGGATAACATCGAGATCTTAGACGGCGTATGCCCCAACTGTTCTACCACATCAAAATCACTCTTGCGGATGATTTTCAGCACTTCTTCCATTTCTTGCTTGGCAACATCTTCGGTAGTAACCTCGATCGGTGTCTCTGACTGAGAAGGATTGACTGGTTCCTTTCCTCGAGTTTCAAGGACGGGAGGTGGGATTTCTAGAGAGAAGATCCTTCCACTTCGAGTAATTTTACTAGTCCCAACAATGCCATTAGGATTAGCAGAATTATCAACTTGCCTTACGCCGTGGATGTAAAGATCACCTCCATAATTCCACAGAATAGCTTTGCTTGAGGAATACGGTACGGGGCCAGGTGCAGTAATGATCAGGGGAGCTACCTTGGGCTCAACAGTAATCTTCACAGGCGCCCTAGTAGCGGTAATCTTCACTGGAACTTTGGACCTAGCAATCACAGATATTTCTTCAATAGAGTTTTCCACCTTAGGAATCTTTTCGAAGAGAACCGTACGATCATCCATCAGCTGTTGAATACCATTCTTCAACTTCAAACAATCATCGGGTCGGAGCATGCAGAGATCGCAATTTTCAGCGCAACCTGGAAATAAACCAGCTTGCAATAAATTCCTCTTGATGGTTAGGAGAGGAGATCTTAGGTCAGCTACCTTAGAAATGTGAGAATTGTCATCCACAGCATTAACAGTCTTGTCATGATTAGGCATAGGAGCAGTGATGACATTAGGAGTCTCCGGAGGGTCGAATTCAATTTCTCCAGCTTCGATCATATCCTGAATCTTATTCTTCAATGACCAGCAATCGTTTGTATCATGCCCGGGGCTATCAGAGTGATAGGCACACCTGGCATTGGGATTATAACGAGAAGAAGTAGTGTTGGGATTCGTAGGAGGATCTCTGAGGGTAATCAAATTCGCTTTTAGCATTCCCTTCAATGCCTGTGCTAAAGTCATATTGATCCTGGTGAATTGCCTTCTTGGCTTGTCTTGTTTGTGCTGGAAGTTTTGAGATGGTGGTGCTGCAATCGTAACCGCTCCAATGGTATGGTCACGATTCTTCTTGTTACAACCCTTTTGACCGTACACAGCATTTGATTCATTCCTCCCCTGATAGGACCTTTTGGTGCTTGCAGAGGTAGCCGCCTGTATCTTTCCACTTCGGATGCCGCTTTCAACACGTTCACCTGTTAATATAAGTTCAGTGAAACCCGATGAGGAACTTCCCAATAGATGGCTGTAGAATGGGCCAGTCAGTGTGCCCATGAACATGTCTACCAATTCTCGATCAGTCATAGGGGGTTTGACTCTGCTAGCCAAATCTCTCCATTTTTGAGCATATTCTTTGAAGCTTTCTTTGGATCCCATAGTCATATTCTGCAACTGTAGCCGAGTAGGTGCTAGTTCAGCATTATATTGGTAGTGCTTGTAGAAAGCCGTTGCTAAATCAGTCCAGGTGCGGATGTTAGAGCTCTCGAGCTGATAGTACCATTCCAACTGTGTGCCAGCCAGACTCTCTTGGAAGAAATGGATCCATAGCTTCCTATCAGTGGTATATGGCTGAATCTTCCTCACATAAGCTCTCAGATGCATCTGAGGACAAGACGCACCGTCATACTTAGTGAAAGCGGGGACCTTGAATTTGCGAGGGATGACCACATCAGAGACCAGACCCAAGCTTTCGAAATCCAGACCAGGCGCCTTCTGACCTTCCATAGCTATCATGCGTTCCTCCAGCAACTTGTACTTATCATCTTTTGGAGAGTACTGTTCATTCTCATAATCTTCATCGTCGTCCTCATGGTTGGAGAGATCAACATTCTCCTCTTCTGAATCATTCTCTGCCTCCTCTTCTGGACCGTTCAGAATTCTAAACTTGACTCCTGTGGCCTGTCCTTTAAGCCTTCTTCCCGGGTTGATGTAACTCACCGCTTTCTTGTCTTTCTTCTGTTCGAGCAAAAGAGCCTTCAGTTCATCCTGCCCCTTGGATAGGTTCAGGATCATCTCCTGGAATTGAGCATTCTGAGTCTGGAGATCTTTGACAGTTTGTTCGAGAGCCATTTTTCTGTTTGCAAGGAAGATTGTGAGAACATTGATCTTTTAGAACACCTGTTATGCAATGCTATGTTATGCTATGCAATGTATGAAATGTTTTCAAGGACTTTTGGAATTTAACTCTGCGTAAGCCATCGAGAAAGGGACTTTTATTAATAATTTATTTAATTAATAAAATAAAATACAATGAAAGCTCAAGTCTCCCAGGGCCGGCTTCTTTTGGGGCGAAGATATGCATTGAGTCTTCGTTCCTCATTAAGCTGGCTAGTAAGTCCTAACACCTTCTTCCTTTCAGCACAAAACTGGGATTCAAAAGTATCCCTTTCCTCTCTCAACTGAGTCCAGGATCTCTTTAATTCTTCAAGATCGGTAGGCATATCTGGATAAGGAATGATCTGAGGAGTACCTCCTTCAACTCCCGATTCAACAGTCAATGGTCCGACTGCAAGATATGGCATGACAAGTTCACGAGCTTTTGCGCGTACCCATCGGAGATAAGGTTCCATAGGAATAGAATTTTTCTGTCCTAACGTACTTCTCTTCACCATGCCCCAAGCTCGTACAAATCTTTGACGGAGGCCTTGGGAATTGTTGTCATAGTCAAACACGATGCCTTGAATGATCATTTCATGTGGACCATCTCTTCGAGCACAATCGAACTGACGCAGGGCTAAAGCAGGATTATAAGTAATACCTCCTCTTATTCCTAGGAGTGGTACATTAGGGAACTCGCCACAACGGTCAATGATGATAACATTTTCCTTGAACTGAGGACACCAACAAATGTCTGAATGGGAGAGCGACATTATCCTTTGAGACCATTTCAGATTCTGCTCGTTCTTCAAGACTGACTGAGGAAGGTGCGAAATAAACCACCTAGACAACAATGGTATGCAGCACATGAGAGTCCCTTGCCTCTTCATAGTACGAGTGTGGAGGGAATGCAAAATGTCTCCGAGCAAGGTAGGCACAGGGTTATGAGTGAGGAATATCTTAATAGCATTCATGTCTATGAACTGGTCTGGATTAGGAAATAACACCAGACCATAGATTAGCAATGCCAGGATATCTTCGAAGGCATGGACATTGATAACTTTTAAGAATTCTCGGGCCTTATTTGTCAGGAATTTGGCAAGTAAACCCCTAACTCCACTCCTTGTTACCCAATTAGTTTCAATGTCGGACTTGGTCATGTGTAAAGCTGCGACAACTTCTTCAGACTTTGGAATCTTTTCTAAACCACTGAAAGGTGTTTGATCAAGGATAGGTATCCCAAGAAGTCTGGAGAACTCTTCTAATGTGGGTACCAATTGATAATCTGGGAATGTGAAGCAATGATGTTTAGGATCGAAGAACTGGAATAGAACTCTCATCATATCTTCTTTGAAACCAGTGGTAACCAGGCTGAGCAGAGAACCATGTTTCTTGATGAACTGAGCATGATCGGGAAGTTCTGACACTAAATTCTTGAGTTGAGGAGAGATTGCTACAAGATTAATCCGGATGGTCCTCCTGGGAGCCATAGCCTTACAAAACAGAGCAAAGTTAAATCCCTAAGTCCTTGAAATGGTTAGTGCAATGTCATGATGTTATGATGCTATGATGTTATGATGTTATGATAAATAAACAAACGCGAACAAGTCACACAACAGTCATTCCTAGGTTTTAAGGCTTGCATGAGTTCCATAGGTAAGTACCCTCCCCCACTGAAGTTTGGTTGGTTTAACCTGTCCTAGAATAGTAACCGGGTTCTAAAAGGATCTCCAATCATTGACCTTCCTTTAAGTCCACTTCAGTGCAACTCCAAGTGGTTGACCGAAGCTTCCCTAAAGTCCAATATCAAGGAGTGTAGTATCGAGTCTCAACCAACCCCAGTCGGAACCGAAGTCAGTTATCTCACTACTTTCTAATGGCTAGGATGAGTCAATTAGGGTTCTAAAGGTCTGGTTAATGCTTTGATGACACCATGCCGACGCCAAATTTCTCCTCAAGTAAACATGAGGAGCATCAGGACATCCAAAGTGTCACATTAACCGTAGCTATCATTTTAACCATTCCAGTATAAGCCGGATAGTCGCGATGATCTATTGCTACTTACCTAAGGTACACTAGATCCGGGTGTAGGATCTTTCACTCAAGCATAGGATACCCAAGCGATCCCTTAAAAGTAAATCAGACAATTAAAATAAGCGATCTTGTTTTTTAAGGTAACCTCTCTTTGTATTCCCCAGCAGAGTCGCCAGTTCTGTCATACGGTGAACTGACTTTTGGGGTGTTTTGCTTTTAATCGCAATGTCGCGGATAGCAAGAGTCGCCACCGACTTTTCTTTTATCCAATAAGGAAGGGCGGAAAATAACAGGAAAGACCTTAATTAGATTTTGGGTTCGGGAGGTACATTATACAAAGGGAAGGTATTAACACCCTTTGTATCCATGGTTATCCATGGGCTCTTAATTGCTGGATCACTTATGTTTGTCTGAAAAAAGTGTTCGTGAATTGCTAAAAAATGTTTTGAAAAGAGAGTTAACTTTGTAATGATTCTCGTATGAATGTATACAAAGTATTTATCTCGTTTAACTTTGAAGGCTATTTAGAAAGATATAACTTGGTAATGATTCTAGTATGAATGTATACCAAGTGGTGATTTTCTAGTATTTTGCAAAGTGTGATGTATGAAAAAATGTTTTAGGTTGTGGGTCAGCAATTAAAAGTTATACCTACCCAAGGTCTTTATGGGCATTTCCTATCCTTATGAGGGAAAAACTGTCCTTACTATTGAGAAGTAAGTAGTTTATCCTTTGGATGTAAAAAGGGTCATCGTAGGGTCATTGATTGGTCATCGAAGGCAACATCTGTAAGGATACCTTAGCATTCGAAGGGACGATCATCATTTAACCGTAGGCTACACCGAAGGGTCATCGAGGGACAAAATCATATATTCAAAGGCAACATCCGAGGGACTATGATTTATTTTATGATGATTTAATCGAAAGGTCTTTGCTAAGTATATCCCCACCTTCGCGGGACATGACCATTATACCGTAATACCGTAGGGCAACAAAGAGAGGTCCAAGATCGCATATTTAAAGGCAAAGTTTTACAATTAATTAGATAGCCGTAATGGATTAAGTAATTAGGTCCGCATTAAAATCAATACATTAAAATTAATACATTAAAGTTAATACATTAAAATCAATAAACTAATTTAGGGTGGATCTCCATAGGGGTATCCCACAAATAAAGTGGAATACCTAGCCGGCCGTCTCTTCGGGAATATGTAAGCCTTTACACAATTCAACACACGGGTTCGAACATCGAGATAAAGTACAATTGAAAATTGCACCACAAAATAAACACAACAGTCATAAGGTCAGGCCAAATAATGCAGAATTATAATAAATCTTGATTAGATAAACATGAGGCAGAATAGAAAAGAAACAAAACAGCCACTGTCCTGTTCGCTCCTGCTTCGCCTAGCGAGGGCTTAGCGAGTGCTCGCTACAGGCTCACTTAGCGATATGCTGGCGAGCGGCTGCGGGTTTTAAATTTGATAGCAGCATGATCTCCGGAACCCTGAACTTTATGACATTTAATTACAGGAATAGAATGGACAAACATTCAGGATATTCAGGCATACTTAAATTCGCATGTGAAATCAAATTACATATTCGAAAATTTAATCATGATGTCTTATGTATGTAGAGATTACCGATTAAAAGCATAAAACAGTAGTCATGCGCAAACCTGTTTGCAACTGAGATGCGATGTTGAAGGGACTGGCCACACTTGGTATCGGATGGAGTTGGGGCGGAGGTAACTTCGGTGCGGATGAGCGGCTTTCAGGGTTTCTTTACTCGGAATTCTCTGAGTTAGTCTCCAGGGTTTCTATGCCAGGGTTTCGGTCCGTCTTCGTCTGTCCCTTTTCGAGACTGAAGTGTCGGTATTTATAGTGATTGTGATGACCTAATGGGCTCAGAATGAAGCCCGAAAATTCTGATATATCGCAAGCTTCGCTAGGCGAGCGTGTAGCGAAGGGTTCGCTAGGCGAAGGAGTTGCTCGCCTAGCGAGCAGGCCAGTTTGGGCCATTTTCTGGATTGGGTCTGTTGTGCACTGGGCTTTTGTTCCTTTAAGGTCAGTGCCTTACAGAATAAGTTGGAGTGCTTCGAGAAATGTTTTGCAAGATTAATGGGCAAATTTTGGGGTATGACAGATACCTCGGTGTGTATCGCGAACAAGTATTCGCTAGATTGTGAATCAATATGCTTTGTATGGAATATGTGGAATAATATGTGAATAAGTGGATATGAACACCTAGTATTTAATGTATACCATGAGAATTGAGTTAATATTTTTGGTGAGGAACCTTTGTTCCAAAAGTCCTATTTTTGGTGAGGAACCTTTGTTCCAAAAGTCCTATTTGTTATTGAGACCCAATCACGTATTCGGAATTGGTTGTGATTGTGCATATACTACTTCAAAGGCTTGGGTAAAGCGGTAAGTGGGGATGTGGCACCAATGATTCATGCCTCAATTGGGTTTGAGACTCAATCATGGCGGACATGAGGGAAAGGTGGACACCTAAGTGGGTTAGAGGCCCATACGGTGAAAGATACCCAAAATGGGTTAGAGGCCGATACGGGTGATGATCGCTTGAACTGAGGACTAAGCCTCATAAAGGATCCCAAAATCCACAGTGAAAGTCGAATCATACGAGTATGCGTGAACCGAGTCTGGCTTAGACGTAAGTCCGTTTGGGGATTGATGTTTCGTGAAACCAAATAGTGATTTATTGAGTTATGTGAACTCAAGTGGCATGCTTCCATACATTGTGATTATCCCTTAGTTGCTCAAGTCTAAGTTACAAGGTGTGAGTGATACACAAGTAACGGAAGATGAATACTTGAGTTAGAATCGATTAGAAACCCTGTAGAGCTGAGTGGACCCATATGATAGGAGAACTCACTGAGATTATCATCTCACCATATTATTGTTATTGATTTTCAAGTGTTGTTTACATGTTATATTATAGAAGAGGAGTTATGCATTAATGTTTCAAGGGAAGTTTTTATTGTGATCTTCCGTTGTGGATTTTGTACAATTGTAAAAATTGTACATAGTTCTTAGAGTTTTATTTAGGCATTATTGTATGACATGTGCCATATGTTGTATTTTATATTATGGACATGTATATAATTATGTCGTTAGGAACTTATGTTGGACCAGTACCAATTAATGTTGTGTATAATGTATATTCTAGACGTATATTATACATGGTATTATAATTGGTATCAGAGCGGGTAGATTCTCGACCTAGCCTTGAAACATCATAAGTAAATTTATTCCGACCTCATATGTGTGTTTAGTCAACATAATTCTTAATATCATTGTATGTGGTATTGGGCCTGATCAACCTAATTCTATGTATGTGGTAGGTAGGATCATGATTGAGCGACCACGAGGACTCCGCAATGTTGGTGGAACTTGTGCTCTAAGGGTAGGCTCAAGCCAAGACTTAGAAAGCAAGGAGAATCGGATAGATCAGTTGAAGTTTCAATAGGAGTTGTGATTCAGGTAATGTAGAATTGAAAATTAGTGTATGGTTCAAGCAATCCTATAGTACGGATGTGATTAGAAAGTTGAGAACTCCTTTTGGATGAATTTGTCAGAAATTTGAGAAATGTATGAATCTGTTAGTAGAACAAGATTGGCCCATTAGTATGGAATAAGTATTGTAAGTAATTTCATACAGTGAAAGAGAAAGGACGGTTTTGTTTCATTATGACATAAGGTCTGGAAGTGAGGTAATGTATCAGAGCTTCATCTTCTAAGGTCACTAGGACATCTTGGGAGAACATGAGTATTTCAGGGAATTGTTAAGAACGGTATCTCCCAAAAGGTTGAGGATTCAATAGGTAGGGAAGTTAAACATCTTTGTAAGGGTCTAGAGTAGTGGTGAAGTATAAGAAGAGGTTTGAAGATATGGTTGTCTACCCCAAGTGGAACACGTATGTGTAACACCTCAAAATTTGCCCTCCTCTCTTAGGACTGGCTTAACATATTGCATTGCATTTTTTAGGTCATTGGGCATAGCATATTTGCACATCTTGTGGTAACATTGTGCAAGTCATCCTCCTAGGTCTTGGTCATAAGATAAAGAGGTGGATATATTCAAGCTGAGGGTTTCATTGATTGGACTGATCACTAACTATCTGAGGGTGGTGGTTCAAATTAGGGTTTCATGATTTCTCAAGGAGATTGATCTTCATCTTGGTTGAAATGATACATCATCATCATCATGGTCTTGTTATCACCAAGAGATTCAAGAGATTGATCAGATATCTTGAGATTAGGGTTTTGACCACTGGTCAACCCTAATCATCTGCATTGGGCCAATCAGGGCTTGGCAAGGAGATGGGATCTACAATGGATATGGGGATCATTTTGTGATTATATTGAGCTTATGGAAGCTAGGGTTTCATAATTGAGCCATTTCATCAGGAGTTTGAGGCTCAACTTGATCAGTGCATAGCCAAATTCATCTATCAATCAGAAAAGTCAACTGTGGTCAATTGGGCCTGAATTGATGGATTTGGAGGTGGGAGAGGGTTAGATACACTTCATTCATGTTTAAACAAGTTTCATTTGACATTTCAAACATCAAGAATGAAGAAAATAAAGTCAGATGGAAACTTTCCAAAAATAGAAAGTGACTTGTAATTGAAAGTTTCCAAAAATGGAAAGTTTTTCACCTCAAAATTACATGTCCAAAAATGCTTCAAATGAAATTTTGTTCAACATGAAAGTTGTAGATCTTTCTCTCACCTTTCCAAAAAGTCAAAGAACATGAATTTCTCATGTGTGGTTGGCAAGTTGTGATCAAATCATTTTCCAAAAATGTTGAAATTCAAAGTGGCATAACTTTTGAATGGAATGGCCAAATTGGGTGATCTTTCTTTGAGCAAACCACATTTGATGTGTACTTTCATGATGCATCATCACATTTCATCAAAAATCATCATAGAAAAATGGCATTTTTCAAGTGGACTAATTTGAAAATTGGTGGGAAAAAAGGTGATTTTGTGAAATACATGGCTTTTGCATACCAAACCAATTTCAACACATTCCAAATGACAAATATGACTTGTTTGCACTGGTTTTCTACTGTTACATTGGATGCATCTAGAAAAGGGCATTTTGGCCAATTATGCATAAAACTCACTTTGCTAATTTCACTTGAATTTGCTAATTGTGATTAGCACTTGGATTAGCATGTGGTATAAAACATTAATCATAACAGAAAATGCATAATCACATTTCATTTCTCAGATCCAAACAGAAAATTCATCAATTCTCTCCAATTTTCTTCAAACTTCTTCAAACTTTTTTCCACATTTTCCATTGAATTCACCATTGCTTTGCTAGTTTCTTGCTTGATCCATCTTCTGCAGGACCTTGTGAAGATCTGTTTCACCAAACCGTGGCCAAGACATTGAAGATTCGCAACTGTTGAAGTCTCATTCATCCATGGCATCTTGAAGGATTTTGGAACTGGAGCATGCTGGAGCTACAAAACCTCTTTCAAACACCTTCCTAAGCTTCAATCAACATCTGTTTTGGCATTTTGGACTTGGAAACACACGAATTCATCACTGTCATCATCAAGAGGTCAGAACTCGATTTCCATAATTCTCAAAACTATGATATGGCTTTGATAGATCTCTCAACGTAGAGTAGCATGAACTTTGAATCGTTGAATTTGGTTGAGTATTAAGGAAGGAATCTGGAATTAAAGTTTGATGTTCAAATGTTGTTTTGATCGATTCATGCTGTGTAGTTAGAATTAGGTCAAATTAAGTTCATATCCATGATGTACATTGAATGATGATTCCATTGATGTATCGTTTGCTCATTTTGGTTGAAATATGTTCTTGATGATTTTCTGGAATTGTTGTTGTTGATCTTGATGAAGAACACTCTCCAGGACGTGTTTAATCCGTGTTTGCCTTGCCTTGTGTTTGAAAACGGTTTCCCGCGCTCGCTGGCCAATAGGACGCTGACACTAAATAAAACAAAACGCCGCGTTTTTCCTTCATTGTAGCGTATTTACCAAAATGCCATTTCTGAATATTATTTTATTTCATTTCATTTTTCTTTTTTCCATTTCATTTCATTTTGATCAATGATCTTAGAAAATTCATAAGTTCTTCATTTTTAATCCAAATTTGATGAGGTTTTTTTCACCATTCTCCTTGTGATGTGTAGTTTTTTATGGTGATTTTTAATATTTTTGTGCACGTATGGAAAAATAAAATGCCTAGGGATTGTTTGAATGTATGCTTTGTGTACCATGCTCACCATTTTGATCATAAAATCTTGATGCTTCATTAGAAATTGATGAAATTTTACATGCATATTCTTGACTCTCTTCTGGTGATCTTGATATATGGTTTGCAATTTTTGAGTTCCTGGTTGATGAGATATGATTTTTTGAATAGAGGTGTGACAATTTGTGTCACACCATGCTTTGTGCAAATTCATGATTTTGTTTGCCATGCTTGTGAACCTTGGATTGAGCTGAATTTTTGCATGATTGAGCATATGTATGTTGAAAATACATTGGAATTTTTCTGGATTTATTGATGACATTTCCTATTTGATTGGAATTTTCTCCCCTGTTTGGTCATTTGGTGATATTTTGTGACACATGTTTGTATTTGATTTGTGAAATTCTGGTCATTAATTGGATGGATGTGAAATTTGGCATGTGTATTGTGGACATCTTATAGAACATGTTGGTTTTGGTCTCATTCATTATCATGTTTGATTGCTGTTTTATGATTGATGGAAGTTGATGCTTGTTTTGATGCCTTGTGTTGGCTTGCTTGAACTTGTCTGGAATTTTTGAATTTCATTGACCTACTTCCCTTGATCCAAATGAGCTGAAATTTGGTGTGCTTAACATGTTATGTGTTCTGTTTAGACTTGAATTTTTGTGGAATTTATTGAAATATTTTGATGTTGATTTGATGATGATCATTCTGTTTGGTCCTTTGGGGTTGCAAATTGCATGTTTTGTGTTATTTTGTTCATGAAATGATAATGGTGAATGATATGAGCATGAGACCAATTGGATTTGTTTCTAAATTGATTGATTGTGATTTTGGATAATTTTCACTTGCTGTTTTGGATTTTTCATCTCCTTTTGACCCTAGGCTTGTCCTAGTGGTCTTGTTTCTCATATTTGAGTTTGGCTTTTCAGGTTAAGATGCAAATGCTTTAAGGAGAATAATGCAAGTTGATTAAGTTTGGTTTATTTGCTTGTTATGAACTAACTTGTTTTGTTTTGTAGGATGCTTGGCTCACTTGAGTTGATTGTGCTTTGCACATTGCATTGTTTGATTGTGTTGACTATTGGTTCTTATACTGTCTGTTGTGACTTTGTGATTGGTATACTGATTGTATTTGATTGATTTCAGGTACATTAGTTGCTAATAGTTCCTTGAGAACTTGCTTGCTGTTGCTTGGTTGTTTAAACCAATAGAGGTAGAACACTCTAACTTCATGTAGTCTGGAAGACCTGGCCTGTTACTTGGCCAGGCACCTGTCTGAAGTCCTCCTTAAGAGGCAATGATTGTGCTTGTTTATTTTTGTCCCCAAGCAGGAAAAGTCCTTGATTAAGGCAATTGGCGGATAAAAGAGATATGCAATCTATCTCCCGCTATTCTGTTGAGTCGTCCCTCTACTCACACCATTGTGTTGATGCATTGGGACATTAACCCAAGATCTTGTACAGTTGTACAGTTGAGTCAGAGTCATGAGTGTAGAAGGGTTCCCACTTTCTGAACCCACGCTCCTTTGTCTGAAGCTCTCCCTGGCCAGGGATAAGAGCTGTGAAGTCTTATCTTCACTCACCTTTCATCAGCTTCACCCTGACTCTCAATGTCAGGGTTAAGAGCTAACACCACCTTGTACAGATGACTTGCCTTGGCAGTCTAACCTTTTGTTTGAGCCCACTTTGACTGGATATAGTGTGTGCTAAATGGGAATGTTTGCTTTGTTTTGTTTATGCTTGCATGCTTGCTTTGCCTGGATAGGATTAGCTTGCTGTTATGCAAGTAGATAGAAAACTCAACCTAGGACCATTGCGGAATACATGATAACTATTAGGCTCGAGTCAGCTCCCTTCTAGTTGGTCATTTCTCAGTCTCTGGTTAGGAGATAGTTTCTCCCCTGTTTAGGGGAACTACGTTGCCCTGATCCTCATACCAGATGAGGTACGTAGGCAGGAGGTCGTGCGAGATCTCTCCGGGCAAACCCTTTTTCTTTTTGTGTGTGTTTGTTTGACAGTTGCTAGGCTCGAGTTCCCGACTCCTTAGTAGCTTGTTGCTTGTTTGTTTTTGCGTGTGTAGGAGATGGATGTAAGCCCAATGATTGGCATTCCGTATCCTCTCGTGGTGTGCTTGGAGTCCAGTATAAGTCCATCAACTGGCATCTGGTTTCCAGTGTGGATTGTTTGGTTCGGAAGCTGATGTAAGTCCATCAATTGGCGTTCGGGTTCCATGTTTGCCTGCTTGTGTTTGTTTTGATGTCTCAGCGTCTGTGCGTGTGTTTTGATTCGGCGTGCGTGAGCCGAACTACGGTAGCTCTGAGTCTCGTTCCAGACGAGATACGTAGGCATAGGATGCGATGTCCTAGCGAGCCCTCTCCCCTCTTCTCCCACCTGTGTTTCTTGTGTGTGATGTTTGTTTAGCAACCTTTTCTTTCTTTTAGAGCGTGGATCCCGTCGAGTACGACGGATGCGTAGGGGTGCTAATACCTTCCCTTCGCATAACCGACTCCCGATCCCTTTCTCTTTGGTCGCGAGACCATTTCCTTTCCAGGTTTACTTCGAGCGTTTCCTTTCCCTCTTTGGGATAAATAACGCACGGTGGTGGCTCTGTTTGTTTTTGTTTTAGCCCGCCGGTTGTTTTTCGCGGATGCGACAGCTGGCGACTCTGCTGGGGACACATAGATGTTGACCTTTGCTGGTCCATCTTCCCTAAGCGAGTCTCTCCAAGCATTATAGGATAGCTTAGGTTGCTTGTTTTGCTTTATTTATTGCATTTATTATTCTGACTGTGTATATATTTGCATAAATATTTGCATGCATCATACTATCATGTTGCCGTCCTCTGTGCAGGTGGTTCCTCTGTTTTGGGGTGGGTGTTCTGAGTGGGGCTAAAACTCAGGCCCGAGTATACACCTAGGATTAGCGTGGTCTCACGTTCCTCACATGCTGGTTGGGCATGTTGTTGCGACGCGACATACCACAAGCCGGACGAGGTTCATCTGAGAGTGCTCTTCCTTTGTGGGGTTTTCCACTCTGGTTGGGTCACCTCTTTTGAACTATTGACTCTGGTGACCGATCATTTCCCGGATCTTTGGTTTAGACGATCTTAAGGGAGCTACAACGGCACACCCGAAAGGGCAAACCCGTTGAGTATCTCCGCCCGATTGTCGAGACTATTATCCGCCTTAGGATGACCTGATTAGAATTTACCTGTGAGGGAAGGGTGATTCTTTCAGATGCATGTTCAGATGGTGACCTTGATGGTGACTATTGGTTCCGTTGATCAGAGTCACATTTATAAGTCGGATTTATGGCCGTTTATTGCTGAGACGCCGGAGTGTTGTCCGAGTTATTTATCAGTGGGGATCCGTTTATTTCAGGATTCCCCGGGCCGATTCAGAGAGGGTTATGAGTATCTGCTCAGAGATTGTCTGATGATGATGATGGTGACGTATCTTCCGTTTATTTCGGAACCCTTGAGATGGATTTGTGGTTATGTGTTCCTTCAGATGGTTGTGATCAGTTCAGAGATCAGGGTTGTGACTCAGAGCAACAGATGATCAGATGACTTAGAGGATGGCAATGCATTGCATTCATTCATCAGCATCATTACATCTTGCATTTACCTACATCTAACACATGTTTATCCATATGCAGGGACATTTTTGATCGAGATCCTGGTTGAGAGATTTTTGCTCAGATATGAGGACCGGTTTGAAAAACGATGTTGTCTACAGCTTCTTTGACCCAGAGATCAGTGTGCTGAAGGATATGATATCTTTGATTGCACCCGACCATGTGGGGATGTTTCGTGAGATGTATGGGGGTATTCTAAAGATGGTTTTCAGACTCACTGACAGAGACAGGAGCGCCATTCATACTCTTCTCCAGTTCTATGATCCTGGTTTGAGGTGTTTTGTCTTCCCAGATTATTTACTCGGGCCTTTGATGGAGGACTATGCTGATATTTTGGGCATTCAGATCAGAAATCAGGTTCCTTTCTATGCTACTAAGGAAGAACCTGATATTGGAGGGATTTCCCGTGCTCTTTATTTGAGTCCGGAGGTGGTAAAGGGGAGTCTGAAAGAAAAGGGGAAGTTGCCTGGTTTTCATATGAGTTTTCTGGAGGCTAAGGCTAAGGAGCAGGCGGAGATGGGTAACTGGAAAGCTGTCTGTGCTTTGATTGCTGCGGGCATTTATGGGATCATTCTGTTTCCTAACCAGAAGAGCTTCGTGGATATTAATGCCATCCGCTTGTTTGTTCAGAAGAATCCTATCCCTACCTTGATCGGAGATGTCTATTACTCGGTTCACAATCGGAACGAGAAGAGGCGTGGGGAATTGATTCGATGTTGTGCTCAGTTGCTATACAAGTGGTTTATGGGTTATTTGCCTTCCAAGGGTGCTTTTGTTCTTCTTGACCAGAATGTTAATTGGGCAACCAAGCTGATGGGTTTAAGGGCCAAAGACATAGCTTGGACACACAGTAGTGGGGTTGGACAAGATTTCATCTGCAGTTGTGGGGGTTTTCCCAATGTGCCACTTATAGGAGTTCAGGGTTGCATTAATTATAACCCGACACTTCTTAAGAGACAAATGGGATTCGCTATGGAGCTTCCTCCGTTCAAGAGTGAGGTTCAGGAGACTTTATACTTCCCAGCTGAGGGCAATCAGGCCAGGTTGAAGCAGGTATCTGAGGCATGGTGCAGCATTCAAAGGAAAGGCAAGTTTTCTTGGGGTAGAGCTAATAACAGGTCTTTTCCTCCATTCGATGACTGGCTCAGTAGGAGAGTGGCGCTTACTTGTCTACCATTTCCTATGGTTGATCCTTGGTATCCGTTGGTTGAGGAATCTCCTTCTTCTGTTAGTATGGATGAGTTCCTAGAGATGAAGCGGGAGAGAGATCAGTTGCTTGCGGAGAAAACGGAGTTGGAGATGAGTGTCGCTCGGGTTCAGATGGCCAACCAGGAGATCAAAGTGAAAATGGAAGATCAAGACAAACGACATGCCCTGGAAGCAAAGCGCTTTGAGATAGATACTGCCTACTATGGGAAGGTCAGTCAGGCTTTGGCATCTTCAACAAAGGAGCACGAAGTCACCAAAGAGAGATTAGCTAGAGCTTCAAAGGTCATTGAAGATCAGAAGAGGAGGCAAATTCTCGTGAGGGATCAGAGGGATGACAGAGTCCGAGTTCTCATTACTGAGTGGGAGGCCAAGCTGAAGGTTAAGGAAACAGAGAATGTGAAGATCATCGCTGAGAGAGATCATTGTATGGCCGAGAGGGATCATAACATTACTGAGAGAGATCATTACTTCAGGCAGATGAAGATCCATCAGAAAGAGGTGGGGAGATTACAGCAGGAGAACACCGAGCTCAGGTTCGCCGCAGAGTTCGCAAAGATGGTTGATGATATAGGCCCTTCTGTGGGACCTTCATCAGGCTAGCTTTATTATTTGTGAGGATTACCGTCAGGCTTGTTGACGGAATTCATTTGCTTGTATTTTCTTTCCCGATTATGGAGGATTGTATCTGATTGGTATCAGCTTTGATGTATGACTATGGCACTTATTGTGCATTTTGCTATGTGATGGTTATTTTCATTCAGTGATCGATCTTCAAGCTTTATTTGCTTTCCCGTATACACTCACACGAGCACACACATGGTTGGGGGTATTTTTCTAAATCATCTATCTCTGATCTGTATGATGAAATCAAATGCTGAATGCCAAAATATTGCTGCCGGATTATTATTTGTCTCGATGAAGCCAGGATCGAGAGACAAAGTGTTCCTCATATGGATAAACACTGCATTCATGCATGATCATAATAACTTGTGTTTTATTTTGCAGGTATCAGTTCTAACGTGCTTGATTGTTTCAGGAATCATTGCTCGTGCTCGCAGAGCTGTACCTTTGCACTCAACCCGTCCTCACATATACTTCACGCGACGTAATACTCCCAGACTAATGGATCTCCCGAATACAGATATCCTTGAGCTAAAGGACAAGATGAACGAGCTGATCAACATCATGCAAGGTTTTGCAGTTGGTCAGAAGGATCTAGCAGACAAAGTTGAGAAGCTCGAGCGGGCTTCAGCGGCAAACAGTGGTGTGAACCTGGATGGTGTCTCCAACCAGGGGCTGGGTGGTTCTCGAGATGGTGGCAAGAGGACAACAGTGGGTATAGTGAATAACGCTGCCGGTTTTGGTGCTGCGGGTGGTCAACCGGGTCAGAATTTGAAGGATAGCTTGTTCCCTCCTTTCTTCGGGGTTGATGATGACAGAGAAGAGGACAGAGAAGCTGATCAGTTCTCGATGCATAACGAACCGTTCGATCAGTACGGTGCCCCACCACAGACAAAGAGATTCAGCTGCTGGCTGAGAAGATCAGAGCATTGGAGAGTTATGCCACTCCTGGGGTGGTTAATATGTCAAACATGGGGCTAGTGGAGGGGATTGTGATCCCGTAGAAATTTAAAGCGTCCGCGTTTGATCGATATAATGGGAGTTTCTGCCCCGAGACTCATCTTCAAGCATTTGTCCGTAAGATCTCTGCATATACCATGGACCAAAAGCTGTGGATGTACTTCTTCCAGGACAACCTGTCTGGAGGCTCACTGGAGTGGTATACCAAGCTCAAGTCCTCGGATATCAAGAATTGGCAAGATCTTAGGGACGCATTCTTTAAACAGTATCAGTTCAATGCTGATATGGCCCCGAGTCGTACCCAGCTGCAGGGTATGTCTCAAAAGAATAATGAGGGGTTTAAAGAATATGCTCAAAGGTGGAGGGAGTTGGCTGCCAGAGTGCAACCTCCACTAGTTGACAGAGAGATGTCTGATCTCTTCATGGGGACCCTGCAGGGGGCATTTGCCGAGAGGATGGTTGGCTGTCCGGTGACCAACTTCTCAGATATAGTTGTGGCTGGGGAGAGAATAGAGAGCTGGTTGAAGCTTGGAAAGATTCAAGGGGGTAATGCTTCGTCGTCAGGGTCGAAGAAGCCTTTCGGTAACGGCCAGAGGAAGAAGAAGGGTGATACAAGCGCTGTATATGCTCAGAGAGGACCCAGTAGGGATCGTTACTTTCAGCACACTGCTGCGGTAACTATTCCTGCTGATAATCAGCAACAGCAACAGCAACAACAACAACAGCAGCAACCTCGACAACAAAGACAACCGTTTCAGTAGGGGCCTCAGAGGGCCGGGTATCAAGTAAGGGGAAGGATGAACGACCGTCAGTTTGACAGGCCTCATGTAACCTATTCCTTTTTGCTGAAGAAGTTGATGGACTTGGGGCTGGTACAGCTGAGAACTCTGGCACCTTTGAGACCTGATCAAAGGCCAGCCAATTATGATGAGAATGCAAAATGAGAATTCCATTCGGGTGCTCCCGGACATAATGTGGAGAACTGCAAAGCTTTTAAGCACGTAGTTCAAGACTTGGTGGATTTGAAAGCGATCAACTTTGCACCATCTCCCAACGTCAATGCTAATCCCATGCCCGCGCATGGTCAAAGGGGGGTGAATGATATCTCTGAGGAGAGTAGGGTTAGGTTGTCTACTGTTGATCAGTTGAAGACTCCTCTGGCTGAGGTTAAGAGGCAGTTGATGTTGAATGGGGTTTACCCGGGCTGCGGTATTGATTGTGCTGAGTGCACTGTTGTTCAGAATGGGTGTGAATTATTGAAAAGGACTGTCCAGGGCCTGATGGACGATGGGAGTATTTTGATTGAGAAGGTTGATGTGGGAAAGGATGAAGTCTCCACCATAACGATTTATTTTGACCCGGTGGATTTGTCTACTCTTGCTGAGGCGGCTCTAGTTACCATCACGGTACCTGGACCAATTCCGTATGACAAAGATGATGTCGTGCCATGGCATTATGGGGGAGAAGTGTACTGTAATGGTGAGAAGGTAGAAGACCAGACTGCAAGTGAAACCACCGTTTCAAAGGTGGATAATGCCGGTCCCAGCGGTTTCACTCGCAGTGGAAGATTGTTTGCACCGGATGCGTTGAGGAGAGAAGAAGGAGAAAAAGAGAAAAAATAAAAGGCCGAGGCTTTAGCCAGGGCGAAAGGGAAAGCAGTAGTCAGTGATGGTACTCCAGTGGTGACACCGGCGCCTGTTGGGTCGGAAGAAAAACTTGATGATGATGCAGAGGAATTCTTAAGGATCATCAAAAAGTCTGAGTACAAGCTTGTTGACCATCTGCAGCAAACTCCTTCCAAGATATCGATTCTGTCGTTGCTGCTGAGCTCTAAGGGGCATAGAGAGGCTCTATTGAAGATCTTGAAGAAAGCCTATGTTCCTCAAGAGATAACGATTAACCAATTGGAGACGGTCGTGTCTAACGTGCATGCAGCCATGGGTTGGGTTTTACAGACATGGATCTGACTATAGATGGGAGGAATCATAATCGGGCTCTACACATTGCAATGGAATGTAAAGGGGATGTGCTTTCGCATGTGCTGGTTGATACCGGTTCCTCATTGAATGTGTTGCCGAAGAAAGCTTTGGCTAAGTTGAATTGTGAAGGGCTGATTCTGACTCCTACTGATTTGATAGTAAGGGCGTTTGACGGGTCGAAGCGGGCCGTATTCGGAGAGGTTGAGCTGCCGGTGAAGATAGGCTCGGAGGTGTTTAAGTCGACATTCTACGTCATGGATATTCAGCCGGCATACAGTTGCTTGTTGGGTAGGCCTTGGATTCATGCTGCTGGAGTAGTAACATCGACTTTGCACCAGAAGCTAAAATACATCTGGGAAGGATAGGTTGTCATTGTGTGCGGAGAGGAGGACATCTTTGTCAGCCACCTGTCCTCATTCAAATATGTGGAGATGGATAGCGAGATCTGGGAGACGCCGAGTCAAGCGTTCGAAACCGTTAAGGTGGAGAATGCTCTTTTTGCAAAGGAAGAAGAAAAACCGTCCATATCTTCGTATAAACAGGCCGCTGAGGTGGTGAAGAATGGAGAGGCTCTTGGTTGGGGCAGGATGATGGATGTCTCTGCAAAGAAGGACCGCTTCGGAGTGGGGTACCAGCCGGGCCGAGGCTCAGGACAAGGCAGAGGAAGCCGTACGTCAGTAACCTTCACTAGTGCCGGAATGCTGGATCCGGATCACATCTGCATGATGAGTGATGAGGCTGATAGCGACTGTGAAATGGACCGGTGGATAAAGCCGTGCGCACCAGGGATGGGAATCCAGAACTGGAAGGCTGAAAAGATCATCCGGGTCACTCTGCTGGAAGAGTAATATTTTTCCTGTTTTCAGTTTTATATGCATGAAAGCCATACGTGTTGCCCGGCATGTAATGGTTCATTGTAAGGGCCACCTCATGTTCATATTTGCAAATTTGCATCATCAATAAAAGGATGTTTTTCAGTTAAAAGCGGTGTTCCCTGTTTTTCATTTATTTTTGCAGTTTAAAAATAAAAACAAAATAAAAATGGCAATGTTTTCATTTTCCTTTTTCAATTTGTCTCACACCGGTTCTAAGCAATGCATGAATCCACATTCATGCAGATGCGATTCTTCTCCGGATCTCATTGATAACAATCCTGTTACACCCTCATATGACTTCGACAATCCAATTTATCTTGCTGAAGAAGAAGACGAAGAAGATTGTGAACTGCCAGGGGAATTAGCCAGGTTGTTGAAACAAGAGGAGAAGGTGATTCAGCCGCACGAAGAGCAGATTGAGGTTGTGAATCTGGGTACCGACGAGGTCAAGAAAGAAGTGAAAATCGGGGCTGCTTTGGAGGAAAGTGTCAAGAGCAGATTGGTAGTATTGTTGAAAGAGTATGTCGACATCTTTGCCTGGTCTTATCAAGATATGCCAGGGTTGGATACCGATATCGTTGTGCACAAGCTACCGTTGAGAGCAGATTGTCCTCCAGTGAAGCAGAAGTTGCGCAGAACACGACCTGACATGGCAATGAAAATCAAAGAAGAAGTGCAGAAGCAGTGGGATGCTGGTTTCCTTGCTGTCACTAATTATCCGCCATGGGTCGCGAACATCGTGCAAGTCCCGAAGAAAGATGGTAAAGTGAGAATGTGTGTGGACTATCGAGATCTGAACAGAGCTAGTCCGAAGGATGATTTTCCGCTACCTCACATTGACGTGTTGGTAGATAATACAGCTCAATTCTCGGTGTTTTCCTTCATGGATGGCTTTTCTGGCTATAATCAGATCAAAATGTCGCCAGATGATATGGAGAAAACAACGTTTATCACACCGTGGGGCACTTTTTGTTATAAGGTGATGCCATTCGGTCTCAAGAACGCCGGTGCTACTTATCAGAGGGCCATGGTGACTTTGTTTCATGATATGATTCATCATGAAATTGAATGCTATGTTGATGACATGATAGCAAAGTCCCAGACAGAAGAGGGGCACTTGGTAGATTTGGCCAAGTTGTTTGACCGGGTGAGACAGTTCAGACTGAGGTTGAATCCGAACAAGTGCACGTTCGGAGTGCGGTCCGGTAAATTGTTGGGGTTCATTGTAAGCGAGAAAGGAATCGAGGTTGATCCTGCTAAAGTAAAAGCAATAAGAGAAATGCCTGAACCGAGAACAGAGAAGGAGGTTCGTGGTAGATTGAACTACATTTCACGGTTCATATCTCACCTAACAGCCACGTGTGAACCAATTTTCAAGTTATTGAGAAAAGATCAAACGGTCAGGTGGAATGATGATTGCCAAGCGACATTTGAAAAAATAAAAGAGTATTTGCAGGAGCCTCCGATTCTGATGCCTCCTGTGGAGGGAAGACCGTTAATTCTGTACCTGACAGTCCTCGAGGGGTCTATGGGGTGTGTATTGGGGCAGCATGACGAGTCTGGTCGAAAAGAGCATGCCATATACTACCTTAGCAAAAAGTTTACCGACTGTGAAACAAGATATTCACTGCTCGAGAAACTTTGTTGTGCTTTGGTCTGGGTTGCTCGCCGACTGAGGCAGTATATGCTGGTTCATACCACTTTATTGATTTCCAAGATGGATCCAATCAAGTACATTTTTGAGAAACCAGCATTGACCGGACGGGTTGCGAGGTGGCAAATGATTTTGACAGAATATGATATACAGTATACCTCTCAGAAGGCGATCAAGGGGAGTGTATTGTCTGATTACCTCGCCCAGCAACCCATTGAGGATTATCAACCGATGAAGTTTGAATTCCCTGATGAGGACATCATGTTTCTCAAATCGAAAGATTGTGAGGAACCAATCCCGGAGGAGGGGCCTGACCCTGAATCCGAATGGATTCTGATGTTTGATGGGGCCGTTAACGTGAATCGTAGCGGTGTTGGTGCTGTTTTGGTTACGCCAAAAGGATCTCACATTCCTTTTGCTTCCCGGCTAACATTCGAGTGCACCAACAACGTGGCTGAATAGGAAGCTTGTATATTGGGGATTGAAGAGGCGATTGATTTGAGGATCAAGAACCTTGTCATATATGGAGATTCAGCTCTGGTGATAAATCAGGTTAACGGAAAATGGTATACGCATCAGTCTTATTTAGTGCCATACCGGGATTATACGAGGAGATTGTTGACGTTTTTCACCAAGGTGAAGATGCATCATGTGCCCAGAGAGGAGAATCCTTTGGCAGATGCTTTGGCTACTCTGGCCGCCTTGATTAAGGTACAATGGTGGAATCAGTTCCCCAGTGTTGAAGTAGGTCGTCTGGATAGACCGGCTTATGTGTTTGCTGTTGATACAGCGTCTGATGATGAGAAGCCGTGGTATTATGATATCAAGCACTATCTAGAGACTCAAGAGTATCCTGAGGGAGCATCGAAGAAGGACTGAAAGACTCTGAGGAGGTTGGCCATGGTGTTTTATCTGAATAAGGATGGGGTTCTGTACAAGCGGAATTTTGATTGGGTCTTGCTCAGATGTGTTGATGATAAAGAAGCAAGCCAATTGATGAAAGAGGTTCATGAAGGATCGTTCGGTACCCATGCCAGTGGGAATGCAATGGTGAAGAAGCTGCTGAGAGCAGGTTATTATTGGATGACAATGGAGGCCCAATGTTTCAATTTCGTGCGGAAGTGTCATAAATGCCAGATTTATGCTGACAAGGTGCACGTGCCTCCAAATCCGTTGAGTTTGATGTCGTCTCCGTGGCCGTTTGCTATGTGGGGCATTGATATGATCGGGAAGATTGAGCCTACGGCTTCGAATGGGCACAGATTCATATTAGTGGCTATTGATTACTTCACCAAGTGGGTGGAAGCAGCCTCTTATACGAACGTGACGAAGCAGGTCGTTGCCAGGTTTCTCAAGAGAGACATCATTTGCAGATATGGGGTTCCCGAGAGAATCATTACTGATAATGGTTCTAATTTGAACAATAAGATGATGGCAGAGTTGTGCCGAGAATTCAAGATTGAGCATCACAATTCTTCTCCCTATCGTCCGAAGATGAATGGGGCGGTTGAGGCAGCCAATAAGAATATAAAGAAGATTGTGCAGAAAATGGTGGTAACCTATAAAGACTGGCATGAGATGTTGCCGTTTGCATTGCATGGGTATCGAACGTCGGTGCGTACATCTACTGGGGCAACTCCTTTCTCATTGGTATATGGAATGGAAGTTGTATTACCGGTTGAGGTTCAGATTCCCTCTTTGAGAGTCCTGATGGACGTAAAGTTGCAAGAGGCTGAATGGGTAAGGACCCGGTACGAAGAGTTGAGCCTGATTGAGGAAAAGAGGCTGGCAGCCATCTGTCATGGGCAGTTATACCAGCAAAGGATGAAGCGTGCTTTTGACAGAAAGGTGCGACCTCGGGTATATCACGTGGGCGATATGGTGCTGAAAAGGATCCTTCCTCCTCAAAACGATCGAAGGGGCAAATGGACACCCAACTATGAAGGTCCATTCGTGGTCAAGAAGGTTTTCTCTGGCGGAGCCTTGTTGCTAACGACCATGGATGGTGAGGATTTTCCATCCCCTGTGAATGCGGACGCAGTTAAAAAATACTTCGTATAAAAGACCCACTGGACGAAAAGAATAAAATAGTCCAGGCAAAAATGGGCATCCCGGCGAACCAAAAAACAGAAAGAAAGGTTCGGGCAAAAATTAGGGATAAAAAGAAAAAATGTACACCCGGCAAGTCAAAAACCTGAAAGGGCGACTTGGGCAAAAAAGGGTATCCCGGTGGACTGAAAACCTGAAAGGGCGGTCCAGGCAAAAGAGGGATTGAAACGAACAACTGCGTCTAGCATGATCGTTTGCTTTGGTTAAGGCATCAGGGATAATACCCGGTAGGGATCAATCAGAAGCGTCTTGTTCAGAAGGTAGAAAGCACGGAGAGTCTGAAGATATATGGGGTGTAACCGAGTTGGAACTCGATGAGATCACGGGTTTCACATTGCCATTAGGATAGATTTTTCCTTTTGTGCGCAATTACCTCTTTTCAGGAATTGCTTCCTTTGTATTGCTCAATTTGAGCCACACTTTTCAATCAATAAAATGCATATTCAGTCAAATAATTTTGTTTTTGTTTTTCATTACCGTTTTGATTGCAAAAACATCCAATTGTTTGTGATAAAGAATCTTTGCATTTTAAGACATACAAGTCCCTTCCAATGCATGTTTATAAGATTGAAAGCTTGGAATCTTATTTGGAAGGTTGAGTGACCCAAGTGTTGAAATCTTGACACGCCTGGGGCACGGTTTTATCTAATGATCTGTTTTGCAGGTACTGTTAGGTATTTTCACTCATTTGCAGGTTGTGATGTGGAAGCTTTTGACAAAACAAATCCCCATGGAGTCTAATCAGGGACGAGTGAATGGGAGAGCGGTGAAAAGACGACGAGTCGTACGACGATCCTTGAGAATTAATCAAGAAGACCCTTCAAAGTCTGAAGATTGAAGTCTATGTAAATCCCAGGAGTTTGCTCTTCGTCGAGTGCAGAGCGGTTGGGAATACAAGATGATGGAGCAGAAAAGGTCCAGACGAGTCTGGGAGTTCTTAAAATTGGAAAGATGACAATGGAGTTGAATGATGAATACCCATGGTTCGACGAGTCGACGGGTGTTCCGTGCCACATTTCCTCATCTCTCCAAGCAGAGTCGTGAGGGCTAATCCCCCAGCAGATTCAAGGTCTGTGGTTTCCTAGCAGGGTCAGGATGGTTATCCCCAGCAGGTTGTAGATCGATGTTTCCCCAGTCGCCAGGCCTGAAGGTTGCTGTTTCCCAGCGGAGGTATCTGTGCGGTGGTTTTCCAAAGCAGAGTCGGGACGTATATCCCCAGCAAGTCAACGACCTTTGTATCCCCACGGAGTGTTGGTGGTTATTCCCCAGCAATTTCCCAAGCGGATCGAGTGAAAAGGAGGCTTTCCCCGGCAAGGGATGCCTATTCCCAGCAGCAGCGCTGTTCCCCATCAGGGTGGAGATCGGAGTGTTGACGAGTTCCTCGGCAGAGTGTCTCGAGCTCCTCAGAAGAGTCCCTTGAGGGGGATGCCTTTTTATGCATTCATCATGAAAAATAGCAAAGCATGTTGTATAGAAAAAATAAATGGCGTAGCATTTCCATAATTATGGAGCATTACGCGGAAAAATCAGTCATGCATCATATTGCAAGCATAAAGCTAGTCTCAAGCCGTGGTTACTGTTTGAGAAGTGGTTTTGTTCAAGGGTGAAGATGTTACTCCGAGGAGTTTAACATCGTGATGACAGATCAAAGATGTTCCCCAGTAGTGCGATACTGGAGGAAACTTTTCTGTCGGACAGAGATGGAAATATTACGCGATCAACGCAATTCAAGCCGTGGTTACCGCTTGAGATTTGGTTTCACCGGATGGTGAAGATGTTACTCTGCGGAGTTTAGCATCACGACGTCAGATCAGCAATGTTCCCCCAGTAGTGCGATACTGGAGGAAATTTTCCGTCGGGCGGAGATGGAAATGAAATCAAAGGACGTTATGCGATCAGCGCGACTATCGGGGTTCAAATGGAGAAAAGGAAATGTTGAGGCATTTTCTGGAGATCGGGGTTCAAATGGAGAAAAGGAAATGTTGAGGCATTTTCTGGAGAGCGGGGTTCAAATAGAGATTGGAGTTGAAGATTATATCTGGGATGAGGTCCTCAGGATTATCTTATGTTCATGTGTCACCTAAGACTTTGGCTGAGGCCAATAGGGGTCGTTATGGGTGTCTTCTGAGGAAGAGATGCACATGTTACATTCCTTTTGTGAAGGTGTACCCTCTGATATGTCGCCCTCAGAGTGGTTTGGTGTTATTTCCGACGTTGCCAACGGAATTATCACGAGAAATTGGAGAATGGGGTTCAAACGGAGAAAGGGAAATGTTGAGGCATTTTCTGGAGAGCGGGGTTCAAATGGAGAAAAGGAGACACGAGGTGTTTTCTGGAGAACGGGGTTCACAATGGCGATCGCAAGTTATCGTCAGGCGACTGGGGTTCAAATGGAGAATGGGGTTCATTATGTTGGCAAACAAGGTGTCGGGGTTCAAATGCAATGATCAGGGATCACTTGCGCAAAAGAAAATTTCGGGGTTCAAGAAAAGAAAAAGATTATCAATTAGAAAAAAATTCGGGGTTCAAGAAAAGCAAAAAATAATAAGAATCCCCAGCGGATGTAGTGTTCAGGCCATGGTTATCCCTGCGTTACCATTTATTTTGGTATCCAGGTCGACGTTGCTGTTTCAGTGATCAGGCCGAGTTTTCTCCGTACCAGACGGATGTTTTTCTTCAAGATTGTGTTTCCTTGCCGATTCTGACAGGCATTGTTGATTATTTTCCCATCAGAGTGCAAATTGTTCGTCTGTTCTTGGTATTCAATCACTCTTCATCCTGATCATCTGAAAGTCGAGGCTATTCATATCGACAGGTTCACAGTGGATTGAATAGGGGCAGCTGTAACACCTCAAAATTTGCCCTCCTCTCTTGGGACTGGCTTAACATATTGCATTGCATTTTTTAGGTCATTGGGCATAGCATATTTGCACATCTTGTGGTAACATTGTGCAAGTCATCCTCCTAGGTCTTGGTCATAAGATAAAGAGGTGGATATATTCAAGCTGAGGGTTTCATTGATTGGACTGATCACTAACTATCTGAGGGTGGTGGTTCAAATTAGGGTTTCATGATTTCTCAAGGAGATTGATCTTAATCTTGGTTGAAATGATACATCATCATCATCATGGTCTTGTTATCACCAAGAGATTCAAGAGATTGATCAGATATCTTGAGATTAGGGTTTTGACCACTGGTCAACCCTAATCATCTGCATTGGGCCAATCAGGGCTTGGCAAGGAGATGGGGTATACAATGGATATGGGGATCATTTTGTGATTATATTGAGCTTATGGAAGCTAGGGTTTCATCATTCAGCCATTTCATCAGGAGTTTGAGGCTCAACTTGATCAGTGCATAGCCAAATTCATCTATCAGTCAGAAAAGTCAATTGTGGTCAACTGGGCCTGAATTGATGGATTTGGAGGTGGGAGAGGGTTAGATACACTTCATTCATGTTTAAACAAGTTTCATTTGACATTTCAAACATCAAAAATGAAGAAAATAAAGTCAGATGGAAACTTTCCAAAAATAGAAAGTGACTTGTAATTGAAAGTTTCCAAAAATGGAAAGTTTTTCACCTCAAAATTACATATCCAAAAATGCTTCAAATGAAATTTTGTTCAACATGAAAGTTGTAGATCTTGCTCTCACCTTTCCAAAAAGTCCAAGAACATGAATTTCTCATGTGTGGTTAGCAAGTTGTGATCAAATCATTTTCCAAAAATGTTGAAATTCAAAGTGGCATAACTTTTGAATGGACTGGCCAAATTGGGTGATCTTTCTTTGAGAAAACCAAATTTGATGTGTACTTTCATGATGCATCATCACATTTCATCAAAAATCATCATAGAAAAATGGCATTTTTCAAGTGGACTAATTTGAAAATTGGTGGGAAAAAAGGTGATTTTGTGAAATACATGGCTTTTGCATACCAAACCAATTTCAACACATTCCAAATGACAAATATGACTTGTTTGCACTGGTTTTCTACTGTTACATTGGATGCATCTAGAAAAGGGCATTTTGGCCAATTATGCATAAAACTCACTTTGCTAATTTCACTTGAATTTGCTAATTGTGATTAGCACTTGGATTAGCATGTGATATAAAACATTAATCATAACAGAAAATGCATAATCACATTTCATTTCTCAGATCCAAACAGAAAATTCATCAATTCTCTCCAATTTTCTTCAAACTTCTTCAAACTGTTTTCCACATTTTCCATTGAATTCACCATTGCTTTGCTAGTTTCTTGCTTGATCCATCTTCTGCAGGACCTTGTGAAGATCTGTTTCACCAAACCGTGGCCAAGACATTGAAGATTCGCAACTGTTGAAGTCTCATTCATCCATTGCATCTTGAAGGATTTTGGAACTGGAGCATGCTGGAGCTACAAAACCTCTTTCAAACACCTTCCTAAGCTTCAATCAACATCTGTTTTGGCATTTTGGACTTGGAAACACACGAATTCATCACTGTCATCATCAAGAGGTCAGAACTCGATTTCCATAATTCTCAAAACTATGATATGGCTTTGATAGATCTCTCAACGTAGAGTAGCATGAACTTTGAATCGTTGAATTTGGTTGAGTATTAAGGAAGGAATCTGGAATTAAAGTTTGATGTTCAAATGTTGTTTTGATCGATTCATGCTGTGTAGTTAGAATTAGGTCAAATTAAGTTCATATCCATGATGTACATTGAATGATGATTCCATTGATGTATCGTTTGCTCATTTTGGTTGAAATATGTTCTTGATGATTTTCTGGAATTGTTGTTGTTGATCTTGATGAAGAACACTCTCCAGGACGTGTTTAATCCGTGTTTGCCTTGCCTTGTGTTTGAAAACTGTTTCCCGCGCTCGCTGGCCAATAGGACGCTGACACTGAATAAAACAAAACGCCGCGTTTTTCCTTCGTTGTAGCGTATTTACCAAAATGCCATTTCTGAATATTATTTTATTTCATTTCATTTTTCTTTTTTCCATTTCATTTCATTTTGATCAATGATCTTAGAAAATTCATAAGTTCTTCATTTTTAATCCAAATTTGATGAGGTTTTTTTCACCATTCTCCTTGTGATGTGTAGTTTTTTATGCTGATTTTTAATATTTTTGTGCACGTATGGAAAAATAAAATGCCTAGGGATTGTTTGAATGTATGCTTTGTGTACCATGCTCACCATTTTGATCATAAAATCTTGATGCTTCATTAGAAATTGATGAAATTTTACATGCATATTCTTGACTCTCTTCTGGTGATCTTTATATGTGGTTTGCAATTTTTGAGTTCCTGGTTGATGAGATATGATTTTTTGAATAGAGGTGTGACAATTTGTGTCACACCATGCTTTGTGCAAATTCATGATTTTGTTTGCCATGCTTGTGGACCTTGGATTGAGCTGAATTTTTGCATGATTGAGCATATGTATGTTGAGAATACATGGGAATTGTTCTGGATTTATTGATGACATTTCCTATTTGATTGGAATTTTCTCCCCTGTTTGGTCATTTGGTGATATTTTGTGACACATGTTTGTATTTGATTTGTGAAATTCTGGTCATTAATTGGATGGATGTGAAATTTGGCATGTGTATTGTGGACATATTATAGAACATGTTGGTTTTGGTCTCATTCATTTTTCATGTTTGATTGCTGTTTTATGATTGATGGAAGTTGATGCTTGTTTTGATGCCTTGTGTTGGCTTGCTTGAACTTGTCTGGACTTTTTGAATTTCATTGACCTACTTCCCTTGATCCAAATGAGCTGAAATTTGGTGTGCTTGACATGTTATGTGTTCTGTTTAGACTTGAATTTTTGTGGAATTTATTGAAATATTTTGATGTTGATTTGATGATGATCATTCTGTTTGGTCCTTTGGGGTTGCAAATTGCATGTTTTGTGTTATTTTGTTCATGAAATGATAATGGTGAATGATATGAGCATGGGACCAATTGGATTTGTTTCTAAATGGATTGATTGTGATTTTGGATAATTTTCACTTGCTGTTTTGGATTTTTCATCTCCTTTTGACCCTAGGCTTGTCCTAGTGGTCTTGTTTCTCATATTTGAGTTTGGATTTTCAGGTTAAGATGCAAATGCTTTAAGGAGAATAATGTAAGTTGATTAAGTTTGGTTTATTTGCTTGTTATGAACTAACTTGTTTTGTTTTGTAGGATGCTTGGCTCACTTGAGTTGATTGTGCTTTGCACATTGCATTGTTTGATTGTGTTGACTATTGGTTCTTATACTGTCTGTTGTGACTTTGTGATTGGTATACTGATTGTATTTGATTGATTTCAGGTACTTAGTTGCTAATAGTTCCTTGAGAACTTGCTTGCTGTTGCTTGGTTGTTTAAACCAATAGAGGTAGAACACTCTAACTTCATGTAGTCTGGAAGACCTGGCCTGTTACTTGGCCAGGCACCTGTCTGAAGTCCTCCTTAAGAGGCAATGATTGTGCTTGTTTATTTTTGTCCCCAAGCAGGAAAAGTCCTTGATTAAGGCAATTGGCGGATAAAAGAGATATGCAATCTATCTCCCGCTATTCTGTTGAGTCGTCCCTCTGCTCACACCACTGTGTTGATGCATTGGGACATTAACCCAAGATCTTGTACAGTTGTACAGTTGAGTCAGAGTCATGAGTGTAGAAGGGTTCCCACTTTCTGAACCCACGCTCCTTTGTCTGAAGCTCTCCCTGGCCAGGGATAAGAGTTATGAAGTCTTATCTTCACTCACCTTTCATCAGCTTCACCCTGACTCTCAATGTCAAGGTTAAGAGCTAACACCACCTTGTACAGATGACTTGCCTTGGCAGTCTAACCTTTTGTTTGAGCCCACTTTGACTGGATATAGTGTGTGCTAAATGGGAATGTTTGCTTTGTTTTGTTTATGCTTGCATGCTTGCTTTGCCTGGATAGGATTAGCTTGCTGTTATGCAAGTAGATAGAAAACTCAACCTAGGACCATTGCGGAATACATGATAACTATTAGGCTCGAGTCAGCTCCCTTCTAGTTGGTCATTTCCCAGTCTCTGGTTAGGAGATAGTTTCTCCCTTGTTTAGGGGAACTAAGTTGCCCTGATCCTCATACCAGATGAGGTACGTAGGCAGGAGGTCATGCGAGATCTCTCCGGGCAAACCCTTTTTCTTTTTTTGTGTGTTTGTTCGACAGTTGCTAGGCTCGAGTTCCCGACTCCTTAGTAGCTTGTTGCTTGTTTGTTTTTGTGTGTGTAGGAGATGGATGTAAGCCCAGTGATTGGCATTCCGTATCCTCTCGTGGTGTGCTTGGAGTCCAGTATAAGTCCATCAACTGGCATCTGGTTTCCAGTGTGGATTGTTTGGTTCGGAAGCTGATGTAAGTCCATCAATTGGCGTTCGGGTTCCATGTTTGCCTGCTTGTGTTTGTTTTGATGTCTCAGCGTCTGTGCGTGTGTTTTGATTCGGCGTGCGTGAGCCGAACTACGGTAGCTCTGATTCTCGTTCCAGACGAGATACGTAGGCATAGGATGCGATGTCCTAGCGAGCCCTCTCCCCTCTTCTCCCACCTATGTTTCTTGTGTGTGTGATGTTTGTTTAGCAACCTTTTCTTTCTTTTAGAGCGTGGATCCCGTCGAGTACGAAGGATGCGTAGGGGTGCTAATACCTTCCCTTCGCATAACCGACTCCCGATCCCTTTCTCTTTGGTCGCGAGACCATTTCCTTTCCAGGTTTACTTCGAGCGTTTCCTTTCCCTCTTTGGGATAAATAACGCACGGTGGCGGCTCTGTTTGTTTTTGTTTTAGCCCGCCGGTTGTTTTTCGCGGATGCGATAGTATGCATCTGGCAAAAAGTAGAAGATAAACAAAGTATAGCCAGTATTAGAAGGGAGATCAAATTTAGGATGGTTCGTTGAGATTCAATATTCAGTGAGAGACCGTTATGGAAATGTTGGGTTTCCCAAGGATCAGTTGAAATGGATTTATGTCGAAGAGAGAACAAGCATTATATAACAACTTAAGATCTAGAAGGATTGGTTGAAGGAGATCTGTGTTGAGGAAAAGAATAAGAAATTTGGATTTAAGTAATTCTAGTAGAATGGTTATGTAATTGGAGCTGAGAGAATTACCATAGGAAGATAAGTGAACACAAAGTGTGGAAGTAGTGTGAATGTTGCAATACAACTGTTGTAACATTTTAGATAAAGGCACAATGGGATCATCAAGATTCATTAAGGTTAAGTTATGGGTGTGCAGTTGATGAGTGTTCACATCGTAGATTTCTAGAGTATCAAGTGGAATGGAGGAAGTTATACCTTGATATTATGAAGTATGTTGTAGTAGCATTATGGTCACACATATGTGAAATTGGTTATCCTTATTTGGGATGGTTGTGGAGTATCACATTCTTTATTTTATTTTGAGCAGTGAGATTTGTGTCTTGAGGAGTTGGAGTCGTGGTAAGCAATAGAAGACAAACCAAGCTTGTATACGGAGCTAAGTGTGGAACGTGAGACAGACCATGTCGTATGGGCCCATAAGGAGACAATAACGTTGTCAGTAGCAGGTCATCTAGGTAAGTAGCTTTTGTATGGTGAAGTGTTCAATGGATATTGGTTTGGAGGAGAATCGAAGTCAATAAGTATGTGGTAATGTCAAGGTCCACCTTAAATGCATATCATATGGTTTGCAAGGGTAAGAGTGGGTATTTGAAAGCTAGGTTGTTGTTCATCTTCCTGAGTAATGTTTGGATTGGTTGATCACGAAGTATGATAATCACACCTTGTTGGAACTAAATGTATCCTAAATCTCAATGATGTACCATTAGGGATATGCAAGTTGAGGATAGAGTTACAAGTTATCGTAAGTCACATTGATTGCTTTGAAATTATGATTGTGGAAAGTGTAATTGCATAGTCTATCATCTATAGAGATATCATAGAAGTCAGGTGTTTTGGAAATCAACCTAGTGAACCATACTTGGTGTGAGTAAGTCTTTGGTGTATCACTATTATGGATAATGAGAACCATAAGGAGTGAAGTTGGAAGAGACTTACTAAGTGGTGATCTGGAAGAGATTAGTTCGGTATCTTGTATGTGTTGTTAAGGTGTAAAATGGTTGGTCATAGTATGTCATTGGTTAATTCATTCGGATTCATGATCTTAGATGTAGACTCCATGAGAGTGGTAATGGATGTGTACAATGATACTCTACCCTGTTGATAAGATTTATGAGTTATACTTCCGGGACGGAACGTGAATCAACTATTACTAAAGTTAAACATGTCACTCAGACTATATATTAGTAAGAGCATGAGCTGAGCTTATGGAAGATGGATCAGGACGATAAAGATGAAGGGTTTTGGATAGGAAGTGCAATGTTATCTCCATTTGTGTGTGAAATGTTATGTGTAACTCTGTGAGTAGTATGGTCACTCATAATTATGTTCTAGATTGCTTAAGTTTCCTTGGGAATGGTGCATTGTTGATGACTTAAAGTTCCTTGATGCTGTTAGTTTGTTTTTGGTTGAGATCATGTGTCGGCAGAAACCTTGAATGAATTATAACCCTATAAGAGGATTATTATGGGATGTAGTAAGCAGAATCAGATATTTGTCAAACTAAGTTAGATAAGTGTGATTTCTATGTAGATTGTTAATTAACCAGTGGTGCCTAGGAATCCTAGATGTTCCACTATTGGAATCAAGGTAGCACAATGGAAGGTGATGGATGGAAGGGCTCAGTGAAATTTATAGAGGATCAGAGAGATAGTTAATTGTAGGAATGGAAGTGAGACAATCTCGTGCTAAGTGTGTTATTCTATTGGAGTAGTGCGAGAGAAGTGAAGCATTAGGTGTTATTCTCTATGATTGGGTGTTATTTTTGTTGCTTGATTTAATGTTCCACGAAGAAGAGAAACCTATGGACTAGATATATGTTAAATGATGAAATCATGATATGTGTTAGTGAATGTATTGGTGGATTTAGTTGTTAGAAAGTAAATAAATTATTCAGGCCAATTTGTTGGTCATGGGCTCTTCTCCAGGCCAATCGATTGGATGAGCATATGGGACCTTGAAGAAGTTGGAAATTTTCAAAGACCAGTCGATTGATCCTACCACTCTATCGATTGGTTTAATGCAATTTTTGTGAGAATTCATCCCATTCAAGACAAGGTGTCGTGATTATGTTTCGTGTAAACTAGTGCAAGAAAGAGAAGTCGTGGTTTCCGGGAGGAAAGTGACCAACTGATTTAGAGCGGTATACCGGATGAATTAAGTGGGAGTAAGTTTAAGCGTTAATCCAATATTGGAATGAGAATATGGTTAAGACCATGAAGTATGGAGACTTCACACAAGAAATAAGTTTTCCAATAAAGATAAGTTGGAACGATGAATTTGTCAGAAGTTTGAAATTGAAGAAAAGTCAAGTGTTGGTCTAAGACGTTGATGCAAGAAGTGTTTATTTGTTGAGTGGAGGAAATTTGGGGGGTAATTTCAATTTAAGGGGGGAGAATGTAATATCCCATATCCCCTTAAATGCTCAATTAGTTGTTAGCCAAAACCAATTGAGTTCCTATGTACTTTATCTCTTGTCAGTTGGAACAACTAGAGCTCATATGTGCTATAAATGTTGTCAGTTGGGACCAATAGAGTAACCAATGAACTCTGAAGAGATTAATTATTAATGAAAGATACATACCAATATTAATAAGTACAAGAGAGGACATTTTATTAACATTAATAATTGGTCAGGACGATAAAGATGAAGGGTTTTGGATAGGAAGTGCAATGTTATCTCCATTTGTGTGTGAAATGTTATGTGTAACTCTGTGAGTAGTATTGTCACTCATAATTATGTTCTAGATTGCTTAAGTTTCCTTGGGAATGGTTCCTTGTTGATGACCTAAAGTTCCTTGATGGTGTTATTTTGTTTTTGGTTAAGATCATGTGTCGGCAGAAACCTTGAATGAATTATAACCCTATAAGAGGATTGGTATGGGTTGTAGTAAGCAGAAGCAGATATTGTCAAAATAAGTTAGATAAGTGTGCTTTCTATGTAGATTGTTAACTAACCTATGGTGCCCAGGAATCCTAGATGTTCCACTATTGGAATCAAGGTAGCACAATGGAAGGTGATGGATGGAAGGGCTTAGTGAAATTTATAGAGGATCATAGAGATAATTAATTGTAGGAATGGAAGTGAGACAATCTCGTGCTAAGTGTGTTATTCTATTTGAGTAGTGCGAGAGAAGTGAAACATTAAGTGTAGACACTTGCAGTATGTAGTATCAGGTTAAGTGAAGTTGATAAGGATATCAACGTATGGGTTATAAAGTTGTCTCGATTACTGAAGGATTTATAAGAGAATAGTCGTCAGCATTGCATGTAATTAAGGAATCATTAAATTATCTCTTGAACATTTAGTAAGTATTGACTATCCAATCAAGACAAGGTGTTGTAATTATGTTTCGTGTAACTTAGTGCAAGGAAGGGAAGTCGTGGTTTCCGAGAGAAAAGTGATCAACTGATTTAGAGCGGTATATCAGATGAATTAAGTGGGAGCAAGTTTAAATGTTAATCCAATATTGGAATGAGAATATGGTTAAGACCATGAAGTATGGAGACTTCACACAAGAAAGAAGTTTGCCAATGAAGATAAGTTGGAACAATGAATATGTTAGAAGTTTGAAATTGAAGAGAAGTCAAGTGTTGGTCTAAGACGTTGATGCAAGAAGTGTTTATTTGTTGAGTGGAGGAAATTCGGGGGAGAATTTCAATTTAAGGGAGGGAGAATGTAATATTCCATATCCCCTTAAATGCTCAATTAGTTGTCAGTTGAAACCAGTTGAGTTCTTATGTATTCTATCTCTTGTCAGTTGGAACAATTAGAGCTCATATTTGCTATAAATGTTGTCATTTGGGACCAATAGAGTAACCAGTGAACTCAAAAGAGATTAATTATTAATAAAATATACATACCAATATTAATAAGTACAAGAGAGAGCATTTTAGTAACATTAATAATTGGTCAATTGGTACTAAAAGACAAAATATCAATTGAGATATTTTGTATTACCATCTAATATTATAATATATATTAATTATATGTTATATATTTGTGTGGTATAGAAAGAAAAAAGGATAGTAAGGGATAAGGATAAGAAGGAAGACAAATTAAAGAGAAGTCAAGTGTTGGTCTAAGACGTTGATGCAAGAAGTGTTTATTTGTTGAGTGGAGGAATTTCGGGGGAGAATTTTAATTTAAGGGGGGGAGAATGCAATATCACATATCCCCTTAAATGCTTAATTAGTTGTCAGTTTAAACCATTTGAGTTCCTATATACTCTATCTCTTGTCAGTTGGAACAACTAGAGCTCATATGTGTTATACATGTTGTCAGTTAGGACCAATAGAATAACCAGTGAACTCTGGAGAGATTAATTATTAATAAAAGATACATACTAATATTAATAAGTACAAGAGAGGATATTTTAGTAAAATTAATAATTGGTCAATTGGTACTAGAAGACAAAATATCAATTGAGATATTTTGTATTACCACCTAATATTATAATATATATTAATTATATGTTATATATTTGTGTGGTATAGAAAGAAAAAGGGATAGTAAGGGATAAGGATAAGAAGGAAGACAAATTGAAGAGAAGTCAAGTGTTGGTCTAAGATGTTGATGCAAGAAATGTTTATTTGTTGAGTGGAGGAATTTCGGGGGAGAATTTCAATTTAAGAGGGGAGAATGTAATATCACATATCCCCTTAAATGCTTAATTAGTTGTCAGTTGAAACCATTTGAGTTCCTATGTACTCTATCTCTTGTCAGTTGGAACAACTAGAGCTCATATGTGTTATACATGTTGTCAGTTAGGATCAATAGAGTAACCAGTGAACTCTGGAGAGATTAATTATTAGTAAAAGATACATACTAATATTAATAAGTACAAGAGATGACATTTTAGTAAAATTGATAATTGGTCAATTGGTACTAGAAGACAAAATATCAATTGAGATATTTTGTATTACCACCTAATATTATAATATATATATATATATATATATATATATATATATATATATATATATATATATATATATATATATATATATATATATATATATATATATATATATATATTAATTATATGTTATATATTTGTGTGGTAAAGAAAGAAAAAAGGATAGTAAGGGATAAGGATAAGAAGGAAGACAAATTGAAGAGAAGTCAAGTGTTGGTCTAAGAGGTTGATGCAAGAAGTGTTTATTTGTTGAGTGGAGGAATTTCGGGGGAGAATTTCAATTTAAGGAGGGGAGAATGTAATATCCCATATCCCCTTAAATGCTTAATTAGTTGTCAGTTGAAAGCAGTTGAGTTCCTATGTACTCTATCTCTTGTCAGTTGGAACAACTAGAGCTCATATGTGTTATACATGTTGTCAGTTAGGACCAATAGAGTAACCAGTGAACTCTGGAGAGATTAATTATTAATAAAAGATACATACTAATATTAATAAGTACAAGAGATGACATTTTAGTAAAATTGATAATTGGTCAATTGGTACTAGAAGACAAAATATCAATTGAGATATTTTGTATTACCACCTAATATTATAATATATATATTAATTATATGTTATATATTTGTGTGGTAAAGAAAGAAAAAAGGATAGTAAGGGATAAGGATAAGAAGGAAGACAAATTGAAGAGAAGTTAAGTGTTGGTCTAAGACGTTGATGCAAGAAGTGTTTATTTGTTGAGTGGAGGAATTTCGGGGGAGAATTTCAATTTAAGGAGGGGAGAATGTAATATCCCATATCCCCTTAAATGCTTAATTAGTTTTCAGTTGAAAGCAGTTGAGTTCCTATGTACTCTATCTCTTGTCAGTTGGAACAATTAGCGCTCATATGTGCTATAAATGTTGTCAGTTAGGACCAATAGAGTAACCAGTGAACTCTGAAGAGATTAATTTTTAATAAAAGATACATATCAATATTAATAAGTACAAGAGAGGATATTTTAGTAACATTAATAATTGGTCAATTGGTACTAGAAGACAAAATATCAATTGAGATATTTTTTATTACCACCTAATATTATAATATATTTTAATTATATGTTATATATTTGTCTGGTATAGAAAGAAAGAAGGAAAGTAAGAGATAAGGATAAGAAGGAAGAGAAAGAGAGATATCAAAAAGAAAAAAGGAGAAGAAGGGAGAAGAGAAAGAAAGAAGAGGAAAATTGGAGGAAGAAGAAAACTTGAAGAAGAAGTGGAAACATCAATCACTTCTATTTCTCTATGATTGGGTGTTATTGTTGTTGTTTGATTATATGTTCCATGAAGAAGAGAAATCCATGGAATAGATATATGTTATATGATGAAATCATGATATGTGTTAGTGAATGTATAGGTGCAATTTTTGTGAGAATTTGTCTCATTCAATCGATTGTTCCATTTGGTCAATCAATTGATTTGAATTCATTCCTTGGAAAATTAAAATATGCCACCAATAGGGAATTTTAGTGAGAATTTATCTCATTCAATCGATTGTTTCATTTGGTCAATCAATTGACTTGAATTAATTCCTTGGAAAATTAAAATATGCCACCAATGGAGGTTGAACTCGGGACCTCCTTGGTATGATACTCGTCTTACCACAAGGCTAAGCTTTTGTTGTTGAAAATATGTGAAAGGAACAAGTTTTAACCTATATTCTTGATTAAGTTTAATTGTTAGATTATTCGAGTGTTGTAACTCCATTTTGGACGCGGACAAATGTGTTAGAAAGATAACGTTAAATATTATTATTCTTGTACCATGTTATAGTACATTATGTGCCTTACAAATGCTATGAATTATATTATGATGAATGTTAAACATTGTTATTGTGTTGAATGTGAAATAACATGTTTTAAAACCTTATGAAGGTGAGTGGGGAAACCTAGGGTTATAACTTGATTAATAACTTAGAAAGACAATTTAGGTTATGGAAATGAGTATACGGTGATGCTTGGACGCAATGATACCTCGGTGTGTATCGGGAACAAGTATTCGCTTGATTGTGAATCAATATGCTTTGTATGGAATATATGGAATATATGGAATAATATGTGAATATGTGGATATGAACACCTAGTATTTAATGTATACCATGAGAATTGAGTTGATATTTTTGGTGAGGAACATTTGTTCCAAAAGTCTTATTTTTTGTGAGGAACATTTGTTCCAAAAGTCCTATTTATTATTGAGACCCAATCACGTATTCGAAATTGGTTGTGATTATGCACATACCACTTCAAAGGCTTAGGTAAAGCGGTAAGTGGGGATGTGACACCAATGATTCATGCCTCAATTGGATTTGAGCCCCAACCATGGAGGACATGGGGGAAAGGTGGAGAACTAAGTGGATTAGAGGCCCTTACGGTGAAAGATACCCCAAGTGGGTTAGAGGCCCATAGGGGTGACAATCGCTTGAACTGGGGATTAAGCCTCATAGAAAAACCAATATCCACCGTGAAAGTCGAGCCTGGCTTAGACGTAAGCCCGTTTGGGATTGATGTTTTGTGAATCCGAATAGTGATTTATTGAGTTATGTGAACTCAAGTGGCAGCTTCCATGCATTTCGATTATCCCTTAGTTGCTCAAGTCTAAGTTACAAGGTGTGAGTGATACACAAGTAACAGAAGATGAATACTTGAGTTAGAATCGATTAGAAACCCTGTAGAGCTTAGTGGAACCATAGGATAGGAGAACTCACTGAGATTATTATCTCACTACATTATTGTTGTTACTTTTCATGTGTTATTTGCTGGTTATATTATAGAAGAGGAATTATGCATTGATGTTTCAAGGGACATTTTTACTGTGATCTTCCGTTGTGGATTTTGTACAATTGAAAACATTGTACATAGTTCTTAGAGTTTTATTTAGGCACTATTGTATGACATGTGCCATATGTTGTATTTTATATTATGGACATCTATATAATTATGTTGTTAGGCACTTATGTTGGACCAGTACCAATTAATGATGTGTATAATGTATATTCTAGACATATATTATACAGGGTATTACAGCTGGGAGGCTCCATCTGATAAACAGTGTCATGTTTTCCACAACCAACTATTGGTTACAATGCTTACCCAAACTATTATAAAAAAAGTTAAATTTTCCTACAAATCATTCTTTTGATCTAACAGTGACAAGATTGCTCGCAAATCCCCTGTTGCCTGAAACAAAATTTGCTTGACCAAAAGGCAAGGTGGACTCAACATCATTTCCATTGCTAAGTGGAACAAGGCTTGTATCACCAAGTTATTATGGAACCTCTATGACAAGACTGACAGTCTATAGATCAAATGGATCCATAACTATTATACCAAACAAAAGGATATCATGATTGTCTCTATAAAAACCAACTACTCTTGGATATTAAAAGCAAAAAATATAAAATGAATTATATATAAAATAATATGTGTAAAATGTATTAGCAAAGTTAGTTATGGTTTTATGAGAGTATTGTTTTTATTAAGTTTATACTAAACATAGGTGTAAAGCAATACGTCTCAAATATTTGGGCAAGATTAATTTAGGTTTTATGGTAGTATGCTGTTTTCTAAAGTTTATATTCATATGTATGGTATAAAACTAAATTAAAAAAGAATTATTAAATTTTCTTTATAATTTGATTTAGCTAAAATTAGCAAATAGTTGTGCGATCTCGCACAACATTGTTACAAATATTATTATATTATTTTTATTTAAATGTTAGGTAATTATAAAATAAAGAATATATTTAATTGATTATGAAATATAAAATTTAATTTATATAAATATTATTATAAATTAATTATTTTATAAATAAAATGGAATTAAGAGAGTGTAAATAGTACTCAACCTGTCTATAATAGAATACTATCAAAAGAGTGCAAAGAGAACCAATTCAAATCAATCTTTTTATTTGTTTTTCCATTCCAATTATGAATGCTAAAGGTGTGTTTGTTTCAAGGTTTTAAAAAATATTTCTGGAAATATTGTCATGGGAATGCAACATTCCCATGTTTGATTCAATATTTTTAAAATTATTCCAATGCATATTTTATTCTCAGAAACTTTATTTTCACATGGTTTTTTTATTTTTATTCCAAGGTTTAAAGGGTGGGAATCCAACATTCCCATGGGAATAAAATTCAACTAACTACAACTCCCCACTATTACTCACATTTATTTATTCATTTTATTTTTTATAATTTTTAAATTAAATAAATATTATAAACATTCCTAGGAAATTTAGTTTTTACCAAACACTTAGATATGAATATTATTCCAAGTAATAATAATGATGGAAATAAGATTCCAAGGAATGTTACTTCTAAATTTGAAACAAACACACCCTAAATGCTTAAGATAAAATGTAAAACTTTCATACTTCAAATTGAACTCCAAATGAGCTTGATTAATGCAAATGAAAAAGAATCAACATAATGAGCCAAAGTTAATAAATTCAGACAAATGACCAAAAGTGACATGGGTTTACATGGTGGGCTATAATTAGATTTAGGATAGTCAAAATCGTCAGTTGACTTTGGTCAACTAGATGACCAAAAAATCAATAATTGATCAAGAGTTAACTTAGGTAACAAAATGCAATTGAGTGTATAGGTCTTGATTTAAAATGCAATGCAACTCGTAATCTAAGTAAGCAGAGCTTGAATACGAGCAATTTATCATGTAACAAGTAAGACTTGCCATCTTATTAAACAAATTGAACCAATGCAATGTCTCAATATACACTCTTGTAATGAACATGAATCACGTGGATCATGGATCTATGAGATTTGAGTAAATGCACTATGAATGCACCAAAAGCAATGAATCGATGGAAATTAGGGTTTCAAGGTCACCCAAAGCAACTCAAGTCAACAAGGAATACCCCAAAGTTAGAATTAAGGTTTTGGCTTGATATACATGAATACAAGGTCATCAACCCTAGGGATTGATTCTCAAGCAAACCATAGCTTTTGTTAGGTATAGATAACCACAAGCTTTGATTATATGATGGATGTTTACAAGTATTAATATGAATGCATGATGCATATGAGTGAGTGCAGATGAATCTTAAGTCATAGGTTTGATAAAATATGAAAAAGGGAGGGCAAATTTTAGGGTAGGAAAGTCTGGTATGTAATTTTTATTATAAATTTTATTATTTTTATTTTATTGATTTGGTCGATATACAAAATGATAATAACAACACAAAAAATTCACTCACAATTATGAAAATTGGAATTGAACTCGAGACAAGGTAATCAACTAGCAATATTGATATTTTTTTATTGATCTAAACCTTACATATAATTATTATCACTAATATATTTATCGAAAATATTTTAAAAACACTAAATTTAGTTAATCTCCTATATAAACTTTTGTAATAAGTATTTTTCTCGTATAAAAGGTGTGCTTAATGGTCTTTTTAGTGACTGATTTCCTAAAAAACATGATAAAACTTAAGTATGAAATAATTAAATAGTGTATTATGGTTGTTTTCACTTTAATTTGATAATATTTTGAAAAATAATTATTTTAATCAATTTTTTAGTGACAAACATTTGTTTATTTTCTTTAATGATCCAATTTTAAAATAATTACATATAAAAAGTATAGTTACTATTTTTTTTAAAATAATATAATTTATATATTATAGATATTCTCATTTTTTAAATATTAAATTTATTTAATTGAGTAATAACTTTTTTTTATAATAGAGGTTTAATAACAAAGTATTTGTTTAATGCGTGAATTATATGTAATATAATAGTTCTCTATCTTTTGTTGTTATTAGAAATATTGATTTTACAATTATTTAATGATAAATATTTTTCTCATATACACAATTGTATGCTCAATAATTTGTTCAGTGATTCCTTTTAAAAAGATGTATAAAACATATCATTAATTTTTATGATTGCTCTCAATTTTAAGTTGTTGATACTTTAAAAAAAACATGAATATTAACTATTATTTAATGGTAAACACTATATGACTTTATAATAAAAAACAAGCTATTTCTTTAATTATTTTAATTTAAAATGTTTAAAACATTAAATTTCCATAATTAATTAATAATAAATATTTATATACTAAAAATAAGATAAAAAATAAAATGACTTATATAAAATGTTAAGAGTCCCACGTCGGACAATATATGGCCTGAACATGTGGTTATAAGTGGGGGCAGTCCTCACTCTATCTATCTGGTATCAAAGTCTGGTTCAGAGCCTGGTTCAAATAGTGATGGTTATCTTTCGGAGGACTCAAGCTGTTCACATGTTACTGGAAGTGATGAAGAAAATGGCAACAGTGGTAGTTCGTTATCGGTCCAAAACAAGCAAATTTTTGGAGAACTTTTGAAGAAAGAAAAGAGGTTGCTCGGGTGGGTAAAATGCATTGTGTAAACTGGACAAAGAACAACGTAGTCTGCCAGCCCTCACTTGCCTCGTAAATGCTTATAGGGCGGCATGCCATAGTGATTCTGAAATAACCAGTGTCAGTGATAGCGTCTTATCCAACGGCATTCAGACAAGTGAAACTTTCTGCACAATATTAATGTTCATGCTGCATGAGGCTGATACTATATTTAGGATGTTGCTGGGAATATCAAGAAGGAAGCTGTTTTGGATATAAAGAATACAGCTAAATGGTTATCTCTTAGACCGCTTATTAAGTCATACTTAAGGAGTACCATGTTTCTCTTGAACCAGATCACCAACTCCAAGATATGTCTTCTCAATTTGTCAACTCAGAGCTTCAATAATCTTTCTTGCCGCATTTCCATCTTTACTGCACAAGCTTCTCAAGATTTGTGTTGATCTCTGGGCAACAGGTCATAGATCTCTGTCATCACACTCTTTTCTTATCATCCGCGATATAGCATCTGTGTGTAGCTCTAATTGGTTAGACATCTGCTTTGTCAAAACATATAAGGCCTTCATCGGTCGCTCTCCATCTGAACATACACATTTTTTAAGGAACTCCTTTGTGGAGCCATGTTGTTTAGATGTGCAGAAGTCATCAAATAAAGCAAATATATGCATAAGGCGTCTAGGTGAGATATTGCTGAAGGGGTGGCTAGTGAAAAAGAAGGAGGTGGTTAACAAAATTAGTTATGATTTTTGTGATATGGTCTCTATCAACTTTGTGATGATAATACACCCACTCACTCTCCACTTCTCCCTACTTCTACTACTGCAATGATTCTTAAAAAAAAGAAATGAAAACCTCCAACATGCTTAAAGTAAAATTGCAAATCGGATTTTAGGATTTCAAACAACCACATGTTCATAATCGTTTTCTTCTTCATTCATGAGGTATCAAACCAGATTTGCAACACATGAAAGAAAACAAAGATGATAAATAAGAGACATATATATATAATTATAGACAGTTGTTTATCATTACTTTCATATGGAATTCTAAATTAATACAAATAAGAAAAGAAAATAACTGATGGTTTTAATTACAATTTTGTTAAGCATAAATCATGGTTATAAAACTTTAATGTATTATTTATTATACAACAGTGGGGTAACAATTTTGTAAGTAGAATGAATAAACAAATCAGTTTAAAATGTAATTAGGAAAAGAAAATTATATCCAATATAAACTTATATTTTTGTGATAATGGAGAAAAGCAAAATAAACTTATCTTCATGTTTGTGCTTTTCAATTATTTTAAATTTTTTATGTGAAGTTTTTTAAAAAAACATTTTTTAAGAGCAAATATATATGATCATATCTTCCAACAATGAGGTGTTTACGTTATTAAAAAATCGGTCATTACCGTTACTAAAAGAAACTATTGTCAATTTAAAAAATATGGTAAGAGGTTATTAAAATAAACTATATTGAAAGTAAAAAAAACTGTATATTAGAAAGTTATAATAGAAAATCAAAAGTAAGATAGAAATATAATAGAATAAAAAAAAATTCAAAAAAAAATAGTATGTTGATTAAGAAAGAGATAAAATTTAAAAAAAAAATAGAAGATGATTTTTAACTTATCACTACGCCAAATAAGGGAAAAGAGGGCGCTTATTTTGGCCTATAACAGCGCTTTTAAGCGCCCTCTAAATTGGCGCTGACATAGGTAAAGACAGCGCTTTGTTTTCCTGGAGAAAGCGCTGTCTAAAGTGGCCACATTATAGTGCGCTTTCAGAAAAAAGCGCCCTCTGGAGTGGTCCATAAAGGGACACCTTAGAGGGCGCTTTCTGGAAAAAGCGCCCTCTAAAGTTGTCAATGTAAAGTGTTTAGAGGGCGCTTTCAGGAAAAAGCGCCCTCTAAAGTTGTCAATGTAAAGTGTTTAGAGGGCGCTTTCAGGAAAAAGCGCCCTCTAAAGTTGTCAATGTAAAGTGTTTAGAGGGCGCTTTCTGGACAAAGCGCCCTCTAAAGTGTTAGTTATTTTAAAAAAATTTGTTTGAAAAACAGTGGATATTTAATTGGTAACCTGTTCGCATGCTGCAAAAGTGTAAAATTCATATTGATTTCATCCTTTAATCCAATGTTATACACCATTAATCCATTGATATATACAACATGAATCCATTTATATACAACATTAATCCTCCATATATACAACATTAATATATGATTCTTTGATCAACAATATACAACAACATATTCATGATTTAGTAAAAGTACAACAACAATATACAACATATATACAACAACAGCATACAACAACAACATTCCATACATATATGTACAACAATATACAACCTAGCTATATGATTCTTTGATCAACAATGAATTGACACAATTCATCCTTAATTTCATCCAAATGAGCTCTTAAGTAAGTTTGTATTCCTCAAAGTACTACAATTAAGAGAATAAAACATATTCATGATTTAGTAACAAATTAGATGAAATATCCGATAATATTAAAATAAATCCTAAGTTATTATTCCATACCATTTTTGGGATGTCTATACGATTCAACGCAATGATATCTCTCATAAATCTCAATACAAAAAATCCGCAATCGACCGAATTATTTTGCTGAGGACACTACACAGAAAAACAAACAATATATATATATATAGTTAATTTCTTACAAACACTATTATAAGCAAAAAAAACAAACACTATTATAAGCAAAAATAAGATACTTAATATATACCTGAACTCTGACCCAGGTAATGTCCTTCCTATTGCGGTAATTCTTTTTCGATCTAAATTTTATTATTGCCCTAACAAAATAAAAACGTATATTGAGATCAATCTGACAGACATAATTAAATATACAAATACACACGAATATTTAGGGGAATTTCACTTACGCGTCAACCGTCTTCTTCATATTCGGATATTTACTCCAATCACCCGATAACGAATCGAGATAATACACTATTAGTCTCGAAAGATCCATAGCAACCAACACCCAGTGACCACTGTAAAATAAAACAAAAATTTAGATGAATGAAAATTTTCTACGTAAAAGATATACATAGATTAGAATGAAATTATTAGAAAGAAAATCTAACCCGTTGCCAGAATTAAACGGTAAAAAATACAAACTGGGTGTAGTATTATCGCCGGCTGCCATGAATCTATCGACTAGATCATTCTTTACGGATGTTGGATTTTTCGTTATTAACGTTGCGTTGATACGGGAAGCAGCAATAAAATTGAAACGGTTACACAATTCAGTTCCCCGCATCAATGTTACATACATATACCTTAAATAGAAACATAATAAACATTAGACTACTCATTGAAATGTGTAAATAAATTTTTCAACTAAGTAAATTATAGATTGATCGGAGTACCATATGTATGTATGAATGACAGCGATGCCCAATTCGTCGTGTTCAAAAAGTTGTTGGAAGTCCTCCTTTGCAATTATTTCGAAATGAGCAGCTCCGAAAACACCTTCATCAAAATCTATACTACGAATGGCCCCGTGCATAATATCGGACTCATCCACCATTTTCTCAAGACGCATCATAATTTGAGATTTTGTCCCGGACGTCGTTGGAATATCCTTAGCAGCGCTTTTCAACTTTCGACCGGGAACCTAAAAATTCATATAAAATAAATCATGACTTTTTGTGATGCAACAGAATCGTTGCGTATATAATTCAATGGGTATATATATTTGTACCTCTTTTTGAGATGCAACCGACTCGATGCGTCTTGAAATCCCTTTACCAACTTTATGTGTGGGTCTTGTAGGAGTCTAACATTACCATGTAATAAGGATTGATTAAATATCATAATTGTAGCTGAATTGAAATGTGAATACTAAATATTCATAATCATTTAGAACATATATACCTCGGCATCAGGGAAAATTAGATCTGACGGCCAACCAACAAAGGATCCGACTGCATATCGCATCAACGTTGTCTCTAAAACAACGTCAGGTAATGGTAGAAGGGCGTCCGTATCTAATACAAGGTCAACCGAAACTTTCATAAATCCCACCGGGAGGGGATTATGGTGAAGTAATTCACCCGAAGTATTGTGCACTTTTCCCTTGCCAACTATGCGATAAGTTGGTGACGATAGATACAGCTGACAAGGTGAAATGCCCTAAACCAATAATAAATGTTATTGTTAACGTGTATATGTGTCAAGTAAAAAAGTGCTATTTTAATTTCATAATAACATATTGTCGCATCCTGCGAAAAAACAACCGGCGGGCTAAAACAAAAAGCAAACAGAGCCGCCACTGCGCGTTATTTATCCCAAGATAGGGAAAGGAAACGCTCAGAGAAACCTGGAAAAAGCATGGTCTCGCGACCAAAGAGAAAGGGTAAGGGAGTCGGTTACGCAAGGGGAAGGTATTAGCACCCCTCACGTCCGTCGTACTCAACGGGATCCACGTTCTAAAATAAAGAAAAGGTTGCTAAAACATCACACACACACACGGGGAACGCAGGTGGGGTTAAGAGAAGGGAGCTCGATAGGACATCGCATCCTATGCCTACATATCTCGTCTGGAACGAGAATCAGAGCTACTGTAGTTCGGCTTACGCACGCCAAACAACACAAAACACACAAACAGGCAAACCTGGAACCCGACAACCACTCGATGGAATTACGTCAGCTTCCGAACCAAAAACCCAACACTGGAACCCAGATGCCACTTGATGGACTTACACCGGCTTCCAAGCACACAACAAACAAACAAACAACAAGTTGCTAAGGAGTCAGGAACTCGAGCCTAGCAATTGTCAAACAAACACACACAAAAGAAAAAAAAGTGCCCGGAGAGGTCTCGCACGACCTCCTGCCTACATACCTCGTCTGGAACAAGGATCAGGGCGATGTAGTTCCCCTGAAAGGGAAAGAAACTCTAACCAGAGACAAAGGGAAGACACACTACCAGGGAGCTGTACTCGAGCCTAGTGTTATCATGCATCATTGCCCTATATTATGGTTTCTACCTACTTGCACAACTGCAAGCTAATCCTATCCAGGAAAACAAGCATACAAGCATACAAGCATAAACAAATCAAACATTTCAAGCAAACATGTCAAACAAATATTCACAAAGCACACACTATATCCAGTCAAGTGGGCTCAAACAAATGGGTCTGACTGCCGAAGCAAGTCATCTGTACATGGGTAGTATTCGCTCTTAACCTTGCCATTGAGGGGCTAAGGTGAAGCAGATGAAAGGTGAGTGAAGATTAGACTTCACAGCTCTTATCCCTGGCCAGGGAGAGCTTCAGACAAAGGAGCGTGGGTTCAGAAAGATGGAACCCTTCTACGCTCAAAGACTCTGACACAACTGTACAAAGTACAAGATCTTGGGTTTGTGCCCCAATGCATCAACACACAGCAGTGTGAGCAGAGGGACGACTCAACAGAATAGTGGGGGATAGATTGCATATCCCTTGGCTTCCACCAATTGCCTTAATCAAGGACTTCACCTGCTTGGGCACAAATGTAAACAACCACAAACATTGCCTCTTAAGGAGGACTTCAGACATTTGCCCGGCCAAGTAACAGGCCCGGTCTCCCAGACTACATGAAGTCAAGAGATCCTACCTCAACTGGTTTATACAACCAAGTAGCAGCAAGCAAGTTCTTAAAGAACTGTAAGCAACTAAATGTACCTGAAATCAATCAAGTATCATCAGTACTCAGACAGACAAACAATAAACAACAAATGTTAATCAGTTAATCTGTACAAACAACACAGGTTAATGCACACAAGTGCAAGCTATAAGCTCAAGCTCAAGCATCACAACCTACAAAACAAAGTCAAATTAGTTCTCAACATCAAACAATCTTAATTTAATTGACTTGAAGCACTCTCCTTAAGCATTATGCATTTCATCCTGAAAAGTCAAACCAAATGTGAGAAACAAGACCACTAGGCCAAGCCTAGGGTCCAAAAGGGAGAAAAAAAATCTAAACAGCAAGTGAAACCAATCCAAAATCAAATTCAAACAAATCAAAAGCAAATGCAATTGGTCCCATGCTCATATCATTCACCAATATCATTTCATGCACAATTTGGTACAAACTAGGTCAAATACAACACCAAAAGTCCAAACAGAATGACTTCAATCAAAAGCATACCAAAACAATTCCAAAAATCCTCAAATAATTCACACCTAAACAGGAGACATTCAAGGTATAGCATGTCAATTTTCAGCTTAATTGGACAAAAGGAAGTAGGTCAATGAAAATCAAGAAATCCAGACAAATTTATTCAAGCCAATTCAAGGCATCAACACATGCATTCACTTCAATAATTCACAAAACAGTGAAAACAATTAAGAAATGAATGGGACCAAAACCATGATGTCCTACAATGTGTCCACAATCAACATACCAAATTTCATCTCCATCCAATACTATATGAGAATTTCACAAAAGAAATACAAACATGTGTCACACAATGTTTCAAAATGAGCACACAGAGAAGAAAATTATCCATCAAATTGAAAATGCCATCAAAAATTCCAACAAAATTCACATGTTATCTTGACATATCAATGATCATACATGCAAAATTTCAACTCAATCCAACAACCCTAGGTCATGCAAATAAAATCAGAAAGTTGACCTAGCTTGGTGTGACACAAATTGTCACACCTCTATTCAAAAAATCATATCTCCATCACCAAGTATCCAAAAATCACAAACTTTACATGAAAATCACCATCAATGAGTCCAGAATGAGCACAAAAATTTTCATTCATTTCTTTACAAGTATGAGCATTTCATGATGAAAATGGCAAAGTGTACAAAAATGTGACACATCAAACAATCCCTAAGCATTTTATTTTTCTACACATGCAAAAATTCCACAAAAAATATCATTAAATTCTACACATTCTCATGAGCATGGCACAAAAAATCTCACAAAATTTGGATGAAAAATGAATCCTATAGAAATTTTCTAATATCATGTACCAAAATTGAAAATGAAATGAAAAATGAAATGGAATAACAAATAAATAAATGAAGCAATGGCATTTTTGAAATTATTAATACACCAGCCAAAACGACGTCGTTTGGCGTAGTGGCAACGAAATGTTCCTATTGGTCAGCGAGGGCGCCAAACACAAAATTCAAAAGGCCAGGCAAAGAAATGGATCTACACGCGACTGTTCATCGTGTTCTTGTTCAAGAACACTCAAAAATTCCAGAAAATCCAAATCTATGAATCGTAACCAAAATTAACAAGAGTATATCCATTGGAACCGTCTGAGCATGAGGATCACGAATATGTGACTAATTTAACCTAATTCTAACTGTATCATCGGGATCGATCAAAAACCTAAATGACATCCAAACTAAAACTCACAATATCTCTCTCTACAATCAATCATTTCAAAAACTACACCTAGCATGTTAATCTACATTGCAAGCTCTACAAAACGCCTATGGAAATTTAAAAAATGATGAGATTCGAGATTTATGCACCTTGCAATGGCAGTTGTGATTCGTGATGTATTTGGCTCCAATGATCCAAAACAGATGAAGGAGAAGCTTTAGGAAGATGATTGGAATGCTTAGGTTAGCTCAAACACGATCCAGATGAGAGAAATCTCCAAACTCCATTGTCGCACACCACATGAACAGTCACGAATTGGAGGTTTTCTTGCACAATTTCCTCAAAACAGTTGGAGAGGAAGATGATTGGAGCACAAATCAAAAAGAATTTTGTATTTTGGTGGAGAATTGATTGAGTTTCGATCCAAAGAAGCTTGGTGAAGTTCTTGAGATTTTGCACTTTTGGAGGGAAAAACAGTTGGAAATTCTTGTGAATTGTGATTATGATCCAAATTCTGTTACAATTAAGTTTAAATACTCATGCTTAATCACTTTGTTAATCACCAATTAACCAAAATGAAACAATTAGCTTAATGTGCAATTTGAATGAAATGGCAAAAATGACATTTCACCCTAGGCCTCATGACAGCTGTATGACAGCTCAGACATCTTCCAATTATCATTTGTGATGTGTTGGCTTTGATCCCATGTTGATTGGCCTTGTACAATTCATTTTCCATATGTCATGCCAAATTTTGCATTTTAAGTGATAGTTCAAAAATGGCCTAGCCAAATATTGCACTTTGAACACTCATGACAATTCAAACCATTTCTAATTGGCATATGTGATGTGTTTCAAAAACTCCCATTCCAAAATTCCAAGTATTTCTCCATTTGGACCATTTTGCCCTTGGGTTTTTAATTGTACACTAGAAAATTGACCTTTTGCATTGACCATTTTTGACGAATTCCAATTATGCACCATGAAAGTACATGTTAAATGGAGTTTACTCATAAAAAGATCACTCAATTTGGACACTCCATGTGAAAGTTATGCCACTTTGATTATGGGTCATTTTTGAAATTGAATGGACCATAACTTGCCAACCATGCATGAGAATTTCAAGTTCTTGGACTTTTTGGAAAGGTGAGAACAAGATATACAACTTTCATGTTGAACAAATTTTCATTTGAAGCTTCCTTGGACATGTAATTTTGAGGTCAAAAACTTTCCATTTTTGGAAACTTCCATTACAAGTCACTTTCTATTTTTGGCAATTTTTGTTCTGACTTTATTTTCTCCATTCTTGAGCTTTGAAATGTCAAATAACACTTGTTTCAACATGAATGAAGTATATCCAACTCATTTCCCCCTCCAAATCCATTAAATCATGCACAGTTGACCACAGTTGACTTTTTCAACTGATAGATGAATCTGGCCATGCACTGATCAATCTGAGCCCCAATTCTCTGATGAAATGGCTCAAGGATGAAACCCTAGCCTCAATAAGCTCAATACAATCATGAAATGATCCCCATATCCATCATAGACCCCATCTCCTTGCTATGCCCTGATTGGCCCAATGCACCTGATTAGGGTTGACCAGTGGTCAAAACCCTAATCTCAAGGAATGTGCTTCAACACTTGATGATGACAAACCATGATGATGATGATGATTCATTTCAAACAAGATAATGACCAATCTCCTTGAGAATCACAAAACCCTAATTTGGACCACCACATCCTCAGATGATTAATGACCAGTCCAATGAAACCCTAGCTTGCACACGACCTCTTCATCTTCTTGATCAAGACTTGTGAGGATGACTTGCACAATGTAACCACATGATATGCAATATGCAATGCCTAATGACCTAAAAATGAAATGCAATATGTTAAGCTAGTCCCAAAAGAGGAGGGCAAATTTTGAGGTGTTACAGCTGCCCCTATTCAATCCACTGTGAACCTGTTGATATGAATAGCCTCAGCTTTCAGATGATCATGATGAAGAGTGATTGAATACCAAGAACAGACGAACAATTTGCACTCTGATGGGAAAATAATTAACAATGCCTGTCAGGATCGGCGAAGAACACAATCTTGAAACAAAAATCCGTCTGGTACGGAAAAAGTCGGCCTGAATACCGAAACAATCAACATCGACCTGACTACCAAAATAAATGGTAATGCAGGGATAACCCATGGCCTGAACACCACATATCCGCTCGGGATTATTATTCTTTTTCTTTTTTTCTCTTCTGCTTTTCTTGAACCCCAAAATTTTTTATAATTGCTCTTTTTTTTCATTTTCTTGAACCCCGAACTTTTCTCTTGCGCAAATGATCCTCGGATCACCGCATTTGAACCCCATTCTCCTATTTGCCAAATAATGAACCCCATTCTCCAGTTTGAACCCCAGTCGCCTGACGATGACCTACGATCGCCAATGTGAACCCCGTTCTCCAAAAAATGCCTCAACATCTCCCTTTCTCCATTTGAACCCCGTCTCCAGAAAATGCCTCAACATCTTCCTTTCTGCGTTTGAACCCCGATCTCCACTCTCTCGTGATAATTCCGCTGGCAACGTCGGAAATAACACCCAACACCACTCTGAGGGCGACATGTCAGAGGGTATACCTTCACAAAAGGAAGGTAGCATGTGTATCTCTTCCTCAGAAGACACCTATAACGACCTCCATTGGCCTCAGCCAGAGTCTAAGGTAACACATGAACAGAAGAAAATCCTAAGGACCTCATCCCGGATACAATCTTCAACTCCAATCTCCATTTGAACCCCAAAAAATGCCTCAGCATTTCCTTTTATCTATTTGAACCCCATCTCCAGAAAATGCCTCAACATCTTCTTCTTCTTTGATTGAACCCCGGAATCGCGCTGATCGCGTAACGTCCTTTGATTTCATTTCCATCTCCGTCCGACGGAAAAATTTCCTCCAATATCGCACTACTGGGGAACACTGCTGATCTGACGTCATGATGCTAGACTCCTCAGAGTAACATCTTCACCACCCGATGAAACCAAACCCCCAAGCGGTAACCACGGCTTGAGTCGCGCTGATCGCGTCATATTTCCATCTCTGTACGACGGAAAAAACCTCCTCCAGTATCGCACTACTGGGGAAATACCTTTGATCACATCATGAGGCTAAACTCCTCGGAGTAACACCTTCACTGTCTGGCAAAAGACCTCTCAAACGGTAACCACGGTCTGAGACTAACTGATGCTTGCAATGATGCATGATTGATTTTTTCTACGTAATGCTCCATAATCATGGAAATGCTACGCTATTTATTTTTTCTATGCAACATGCTATGCTATTTTTACATGATGAATGCATAAGAAACATCCCCCTCAAGGGACTCTGTAGCACCTCAAATTTGCACCTATCATTGTACACACCATTTCATATTAGGTCATAGCATATCATGATACATTGCATAGCATTGCATTGTCCCCATTTGCCTCAAGAGCAAGCAAATCAAGAATTAGGTCAAACTGATCAGGAGATCAGTCAACCAATCAAGCAAGGGTGTTTCTCAAGGAGCCAAAGCCCTAGGGTTTGTCCAACATGTTCACATGACTTGGAGGTCCATTTGAAGTGTTTAAGTCAAGGGGTTGGATGTTCAGAAGTCATCAGTTCATGCACAGTCAGTCAGAAAGTCAAAGACAGTCAACAGTCAGTCAAAGCAGTGGATGGTGGCCATTCTTATGGAATTTGGGCACCATGATCAATAATCAAGAGTCCATACAACTTGGGACATCATTTGAAGTCAAGGTCTCAAGGAATTAGGGTTTGGAATTCATCAGAAGTGCTTCAGTCGTCCAAAACCCTAGAAAAGTCAAAGTTGGTCAACTGTGGTTGATTCTTTGGTTTTGATGGATGGAAATGGTTTGAGAGAGCTTATTCATGTCCTAATAGGCCTCATGTGTCATGGCAATCAATATCAATGAAGAATTTGAAGCCAATCAGAAAATTTCCAAAAATAGAAACTGGACCTGTAATTTTAACTGCCAAAAATGGAAACTTCTTGATCCTCAGCTTGCATCATGATAAAAGCTTCAAATGAATTTTTTCCCAACATGAAAGTTGAAGATCTTGTTCTCCCATTTTCAAAAAGTCCAAGAACTCTCAAATCCCAGGAATGGTTTGCAAGATATGATCATTTCATTTTCACATTTTCATGAACTTCAAAAGGCCATATCTCATGATTCCTTTGGCCAAATTTGGTGGGGTTTTTTCCTACAAACCACATTTTTCCTCCTATTTCCAAAAATGTAAACATCGTGTACCCAAACCTTGCCAATCAAAATGGCATTTTTTGACTTGTTCCATTTAAAATTCAAGTTTGACTCAAGTTTGACTTTTTGATTTAAACATTTTTGACATAATTGGCCAATTGGGATTCATTTTAAATGTCATTTGCAAGATGTTCCAAGCCCAAAATTGAGCAGCATTCCATCATACCACCTCCATATGCACCTTTGGTTCACAATTGGCAAAATTGGCAATTCTTTCCATTTGAGCAAAACAAACTTACCATTCATTTAGCATGGCTCAAACAGCAAAAATAAGTGTTATTTGCAGCTTGCCAAGGCCCATTTTCGTGGCAGACCATATACCTCCATATGCTTTTGGTTCAAATTAGCAATTTTGCAAAATGACTTCATTAAGTTAACTTTGATTAGTGCCTTCATAAACCAAGTTAAAACAGACATATTTAAGTTCATTTTCTGCCATTTTCACAACCCTAGCAGCAGCCTATCATACAGAAAACACTCTCACACTCTCATTTTGGAATTGGCACGATTTGGGATTTCTGACCAACCCTTCAAAGAACCCGAGTATCTCTTCATTACTTCATCATCTAGACATCATTTGGAGACTATTGGAAGCAGCAAATACCAACTGTAACATCTCCATCATATTCTGTTTTCCTCAAGTGTCCTTCCATGGCAGCATGTGTGTATCTTCATATCAAGCATCCATGAGCTAGAATCCTTCACCATCCAACTCAAGGAAGCATAACCTTCATCTGTCTCAAGCACTTGCAAGTAGAAAGCACCAGAATCTGCATCTGCTCTTCATATTGGTCAGTTTTCGAGTTGCTATTTTTTCTAAACTATGCCATGCCTAATGTAGGTCTTGTTATGCTGAGTATGTTGCACTTTGTATCATGAAAAATGGTTGAGTAAATTGATAGAAATCTGAAAAATAAGATTGATGTTCATATACATTTTTGTTCGATTCTCCTCTATTACTATGTTTCCATGAAAACCATGCTTGGATTTGTCTTCACCATGCCCTAATGCTTCTATTGGTGTGTTGTTTATCCATTTCTGGGATTTTTCCTTCATGAACCAAATTTGACATTGAATGTTCTTCTGCTCGATTCCAAGTGTGTGTGTTGATTTATTGAAAATTGATGATGGATTATTGCTCACCATGCTTTACTGAACGTTTCCGTGTATCTGATTTTAATTTCTGGGTGATTTGAAAATTTCGAATTGATAGGGATGATGAAGTTCATGACTGTAGCTGAAACCCTAGCATCTCCATGTTTAAACCCAGTTTTCACGTGTTGTATGTGGGCAATTACTGTGCATTCCCATATTGTCCAATAAAAACATTTCGTTTGTTTACCCTAAACACTGCGTTTTGCTTAATGTTGCCAGGATTTACAAAAATGCCACGCTGACTTCCTTTGACTCACTTAAATCATGTTATGTGTTCATGTTTGCTTCCATTTGTTCATTCAACTTACAAAATCCATTTTTAATTCATTTCAACTCCAAAAATTATGGGATTTTTTGCATTGTGACCTGTTGGATGTCTAGTATTTTACCATGATTTTTAATAATTTTTCTGATCATTGGATTTTAATTGGCTCTAGGGTTTGTGAAATGTGACCAAAAATGATACATGTTGCCAAAACAATTGTGAAATAATGATGATGTATCCATTGGTTCTGAAATTTTTTGTGGTAAAACTAGACACATTCACCTTTGTTTCCATGTAGAGTTTATGCATTTATCATATGTGGTTTGCTGGATATGAATTTTTGAACTAGGGTGTGACAACTTGTGTCACACCAATGATGTGCATTTTCCCAATTTTGATTGACATGTTTCCTTTCATCCAAATGACCCCAAATTTTGCATGATCCCTCCCTTTCATGTAGAGTTCACGTGTGATTTTTCCTGGATTTAATTGTGCTGTTTTCCATTTATTTGAGAGTTTTCTTCCCTGCCTAGTCAATGGTTGACTTTTTGTGCTACATGTTGCCAAATCCTTTGGGAAATTCTCATATCTTATTGTATGATCATGAAATTTCATATGTGATAACTAGACATCTTGAGCTTTGCATTGGTGTTAATCTCATTAATTTCTCATCTGTTTTCAATTTGATATGATTTTTTGAAGTTGACCCATGTTTGTTGACCTTCATTGTGCATGCTTAAATTTGGTTTGACTTCTTGATTTTCATTGACTGCCTTCCTCTCATCCAAATGCCATGAAGTTTGACATGCTTACCATGTTAGATGTTAGGATTGAATGTGATTTATTTGATGATTTTTGAGATTGTTTGGGTTGACTTTTGATGCAAGTCATTCTGTTGACTTTTGTGTGCTTTCATTTGCCATGCCTTGCCTTCTTTTGCTTATGAGTTGATGATGATGCATGATGTGATTGTGAGTCCAATTGAAATAGCCTCTTGAATGTTTGACCTTGACTTTGGTTGACTTTTCTTTGCTGTTTTGACTTTTTCTTTCATCCTTGACCCTAGGCTAGTCCTAGTGGTCTTTTGAGCTTACAATTGAGTTCCTGTTTCAGGTTAAGCACCAATGCCTCAAAGATCATTCAAACTTGTTTGAACTTGATTGTTTATCATATGCTAACCTTTGTTTTGTAGGTTTGACTCATGTGTTTGAGTCTTGTGCCTTGCACAGTTGACCATCTGTGTTGACTGTTTACCAATTCCTTTTGATTTAAACTTTTGAACTGTTTGCTGATTGTTTTGACTTTTTTCAGGTACTTTAGTTGCTTAAGTTCTCTGAACTTGATTTGCTTTGCTTTTTAGCAACTTGCTTGAGGTATAATCTCTTTTACTTCATGTAGTCTGGAGACCCGGTCTGTTACTTGGCCGGGCAAACTGTCTGAAGTCCTCCTTAAGAGGCAATGTTTGTGTATGTTTAAATCTTGTCCTTGTACAGAGTCAAAGCCCTCCTAAGTGAAGAGGCAATTGGCAGAACCCAAGGGATAAGCAACCTATCCCCTGCTATTCAGTGTGTCTTCTGTCTTGCTCACACCACTGTGTTGACGCATTTCAGATAAAAACCCAAGATCTTGTGCAATTGCATAGTTGAGTCAGTTTTAAATGTGTAGAAGGCTTCCCACTTTCTGAACCCACACATTCTTGTCAAATGCTCTCCCTGACCAGGGATAGAAGCAATGAGGCACACCCCTCATCTCCTTTCATCTGCTTCACCTTAGCCTCTCAATGGCAAGGTTAAGAGCAACCTCTGACCCTATTCCAGTTGGCCTCAGTGCCTAACCCTTGTGTGAGCCTCTTGTGTGCATATAGTGTGTGCTTCATGTGATTGTATTTGCTTGCTTTGCCTCTTAGGTTTAGTTTAGACTTGCTCTTGTGCAAGATAGGTTTAGCTTAGACTATCCTTGTTTGTTTTCGCCCTCGTTGCGATCCTTTCTCTTGACCTAGTTGCAATCGAGACGTCCCTGCCTGCCGAACTACGGCAACTCTGATTCTCATGTTCAGATGAGATACGTAGGCACGAGACGCGATGTCTTGCCGAGTTTGACTAACAACTAACACTAATTCTCTTCTCTCGCCCTCGTTGCGATTGAGACCTCCTCTTTCTCTTGCCCTAGTTGCAATCGAGACCCTTGCTTCCTGTGCAAGCCTTGTCTAGGATAGGTTGGCCCTTGTGCCATTTAGCTAGAAACCTTAACTTAGGGTTGACTTTGCATGACAACATCTAGGCTCGAGTCGTAGTCTCCCTAGTGTTGTGTCTCCCTCTGTTATCTGGTTAGGCTAGATCCTTTATCCCTGCGTAGGGGAACTACATCGCCCTGATCTTCACACCAGATGAAGTATGTAGGCAGGAGATTGAGCTGATCTCTCCGGGCCCTTTTTCTTTTTTGTGTGTGTTTGACAGTTATAGGCTCGAGTCCCCGACTCCCTATTAACCTGTTGTGTTGTTGTGTGCTTGGAAGCCGATGTAAGTCCATCGAGTGGCATTTGGGTTCCAGTGTGCGTGTGTCTTGGTTCGGATGCTGACATAAGTCCAGTGATTGGCAGTCGGGCTCCACGTTTGCCTGTGTCTTGTTTGTTTGTGCGCGTCAGCCGAGCTACGAATGCTCTGATTCTTCTCTCGTCCGAGAAGATACGTATGCATAGGATGCGATATCCTAGCGAGCATGTGTCGTTTCCCCAGTCCGAACTACTTCGACTCTGATGTCTATTGCCTGATAGACTAAGTAGGCCCAGGATACGATATCCTGCCGAGTCAGTTTCAGTCAGTTCTCTTTCGTTTCTTTCAGCCAGTGTGTGTGTGTTTGAGCAGTGTTATAGCAACCATTTTTCCTTCCTTTTGTGCGTGGATCCCGTAGAGTACTACGGATGCGTAGGGGTGCTAATACCTTCCCTTCGCATAACCGACTCCCGAACCCATCCTCTTTGGTCGCGAGACCATGTTCTTTCCTAGGTTTACTTCGAGCGTTTCCTTTCCCTCTTTTGGGATAAATAACGCACGGTGGCGGCTCTGTTGTTTCTTTCTTTTCCCGCCGGTTTTTTCGCGTAATGCGACAGACTCTTCTGAGGAATTCGAGATACTCTGCTGAGGAACTCGTCAATGCTCCAACTCCACCCTGCTGGGGGAACAGGACTGCTGCTGGGAAATAGGCAACCCTTGTTGGGGAAGAACCTCCTTCGCACCCGATCTGCTCGAGAAACTGCTGGGGATAAGCACCGCCAACGCTCTGTGGGGATACAACAGTCTTCGACTTGCTAGGGATACCAATCCCGACTCTGCTTCCGGAAACCCTCACAGATACCTGTCGACTTTACTGGGGAAATTCTCACAGATAGCTCCGCTGGGAAACAGCAATCTCCAGGACTATTGACTGGGGAAGCATCAATCTAACACCTACTGGGGATAACCATCCTGATCCTGCTAGGAAAAACGAATGCTACTCCGCTGGGGACAACCCATGCAATCCATAGGTACAATCAACTCAGCTGGGGATGCAAAAATCCGTCCGCTACGGGAACTTGTCCAATCCACTGGTAGGATGAACACTGTTGGAGATATATTTCATTGAAACCCGCTCCACTCGGGGGAATAGCAACCTTCTGGCCTGGCTGCTGAGGAAACACCGTTTCAACCTGCCGGGGATAACCCTCCTGACTCGGCTAGGGAATCCACAGACCTTGGATCTGCAGGGGAGTTGATCCTCACAACTCTGCTCGGGGACCTAGCTAGGAAATGAGAAAAGTTGGTACAGAACACCCGTCGACTCGTCGAACCATGGTATCCACCTCCCAATCTCGTATTAACTTTCCATTTTCGAGAATTCCCAGACTCGTCTGGACCTTTTCTGCTCCATCATCTTGTATTCCCAATCGCCTCGCGCTTGACGAAAAGCGTACTCCTGGGATTTATACAGCAATTTCAATCTTCCGACTTTGAAGAGTCTTCTTGATTAATTCCAAAGGTCATCGGACGTCTTGACGTCTCTTCGTCATTCTTTCACTCGTTCCCGAGCGAACTCTCTAGGGATCTGTTACAAAGCTTCCATATCACAACCTGCAAGTGACTGAAAATATCCAACAGTACCTGCAAAACAGATCGTCAGATAAAACCGTGCCCCAGGCGTGTCAAGATTTCAACACTTGGGTCACTCAACCTTCCAAATAAGATTTCAAGTTTTCAATCTTATAAACATGCATTAGAAGGGACCTGTATGTCTTTTAAAATGCAAGATTCTTTATCAAAATAATCATATGTTTTTGCAATCAAAGCGGTAATGAAAAATAAAAACAAAATTATTTGACTGAATATGCATTTTATTGATTGAAAAGTGTGGCTCAAATTGAGCAATACAAAGGAAGCAATTCCTGAAAAGAGGTAATTGCGCAAAAGGAAAAATCTATCCTAAGGGCAATGTGAAACCCGCAATCTCATCGAGTTCCAACTCGGTTACACCCTATATGTCCTCAGACTCTCCGTTTTCTGCCTTCTGAACAAGACGTTTCTGATTGATCCCTACCGGGTATTATCCATGATGCTTTAACCAAAGCGCAAACGATCATGCTAGACGCAGTTGTTCGTTTCAATCCCTCTTTTGCCTGGACCGCCCTTTCGGGTTTTCAGTCCACCGGGATACCCTTTTTTGCCCAAGTTGCATTTTCAGGTTTTCGACTTGCCGGGTGCACATTTTTCATTTTTATCCCTAATTTTTGCCCGAACCATCCTTTCTGTTTTTGGTTCGCCGGGATGCCCATTTTTGCCTGGACTATTTTATTCTTTTCGTCCAGCGGGTCAATTATACGAAGTATTTTTTAACTGCGTCCGCATTCACAGGGGATGGAAAATCCTCGCCATCCATGGTCGTTAACAACAAGGCTCCGCCAGAGAAAACCTTCTTGACCACGAATGGACCTTCATAATTCGGTGTCCATTTGCCCCTTTGATCATTTTGAGGAGGAAGGATCCTTTTCAACACCATATCACCTACGTGATATACCCGAGGTCGTACCTTCTTGTCAAAAGCATACTTCGTCACGTTTGTATAAGAGGTTGCTTCAACCCACTTGGTGAAGTAATCAATAGCCACTAATATGAATCTGTGCCCATTCGAAGCTGTAGGCTCTATCTTTCCTATCATATCAATGCCCCACATAGCAAACGGCCATGGAGACGACATTAAGCTCAACGGATTTGGAGGCACGTGCACCTTGTAACACCCCGATAAAAATAAGATAATTATTTAATTTAAGTTAATATTATATTTATTAATTTAATTAAATAATTGGAATTATTGGATTATTATTATTATTATTATTGGAATAATAATTATTGGAAAATATATATAAGTTGGAAATAAGAAAAAGAGTCCATTTTGGTAAAGAAAAGGTTTTCACGTGAAAAGCAGAGAAGCGGCTGAAAAGTGGAGAAAGGGCAAAGAGGAAGAGCAAGAGAGCGAAGGTTGAAGAACGGAAAAGCTTGAAGCTTAAAGATTGCCGGATTAACTCAGGTAAGGGGGGTTTATCGTCGTTTAATGGGTATTATGGGTTAACATATAATGGGTAGTGATAAACCGTTGAATTGACCCTGATTGGGATGTTGAATGCTGAAAAATTGTGATGAATAGATGATGTGAAAACTGTAATTGAATCTGTAATTGGATGGGTAGTGATTTTCCGAACACGTAACTTTTTACGGAATTGGAATCGGAGGTCCGGAAGTCCTCCAACGGCGGAAAATGCGGAGAATTCTGCATTCTGCTTTGTGTTAGCGCAGGAACAGCTTTCTGTCTTGCGTTAACCGGTTAACCCAGGGTGTTAACCGGTTAACACTGTTGTGAATTATGAAATATTGATGTTTTGCTTGCGTTAACCGGTTAACCCAGGGCGTTAACCGGTTAACACTGTTAAGTTTTGCCAGGAAGCGTGTTTGAGTCTGCGTTAACCGGTTAACCCAGGGTGTTAACCGGTTAACACTGTTGGAAATTGGAAAAATTGGTATTTTAATATTGTGAACATAATTGGTGATTGGCCTATATCGGTGTGTGATATAGTAGGGATTATTTCCGTTGTTTTTAGTAGGATAGGTATTAGTAGAGTGTGCTAATACTGTGATTGACTTATTTGGCATGACATGATATGATTATGTGATAAATATGCTGATGATGTGTGAAAATATACATAATGTTGTGAATGTATATATTATGTATGTAATTGTGGATGGACTGTTTTATGGCTTAGAGTGTGAGCATATGTCCATTGTGGATTGTTGTTGATGTTGCATTGCTAGGTGATTTAGCATGCATATTGTGGCCTTTATGGTGGTAGCTAATTCCCATGGTGAGGAATTAGTGAGTTAGTCATTGTGGACTGTTGTTGATGTTTGCATGCTAGGTGATTAGCGTGCATAGCATGGCCCTTGGGGTGGTAGCTAATTCCCATGGTGAGGAATTAGTGAGTGAGTCACTAGGTCTCAAATGAGTGGGACTAGTGAGCTTGGTAGCCGTATCTGGATTTGATCGGTGAGGTTGAACTATATGTTCACGAATAGTCGGTACCGCATGCATGGAGTCTCATTGCATAATGTATGTATGGCGTATAATATGAATGCATGTATTCCAATATTATACGTGTGTTTGTGTTGGTATTGAGTATGAGTATGAGTTGTGTTGGTATTGAGTATGATATTTGAGTTGATGTGCCGTTACTGAATGTGTGATATGATTAGGGTGATTAATGTGTTAAATCACTTAACATGACATGATAGTTTATAATGCTTATTATATCGATTGAGGAACTCACCCTTACAACTATTTTTCAGGTAACGAGCAGTGATTGAGTAGAAGCTAGTGCTTGGAGTCTAGTGTAGTCTCCTTAGTGGGTCATGCTCTGATAGATGTAACATCGGGATGGGATGTTTTAATTGAATGTTGTGGTTGTTGAACCAGTTTACATGTAATGTGTTACATGTTTTGAATGATCGATTTGATCTCTATCCGCTGCGTATTGTGCAATGTCGTATGTTTTGAATTAAATAATGAGCATGACTAAATATTATGGTGAATGGTGTGAAATAATTGTGTGACACCCTTAATTGCATATTTACTCTGATTGACATATTGTTATTTTAATTAAATATTTGGGGTATTTTAGAAGGGTGTTACATTAGTGGTATCAGAGCATAGTCGGTCGAGTCGAGTCGTAATTATTCTGTTTCCCCTGTACGGGATAGGTGTTGTGTAACCCTATCAGTACTTATTGTTTTAGCTTGTTGGGTTTTCAGAAGAGAGATGGCTGGAAGAGGTAGAGACGATGCTGCGATTGCTGAGGCTCTGGGTATGCTAGCTGGAGTACTTGGAGGAAATCCGAATGTTGTGGGAATGGGAGCTGCTCGTCAACTGAGTGAGTTCCAGAAGAACAATCCTCCAATGTTCAAGGGAGCATACGATCCAGATGGCGCTCAGAAGTGGTTGAAGGAGATCGAGAGGATCTTCCGAGTGACTGAGTGTGCCGATAACCAGAAGGTCAGGTTCGGTACGCATATGCTGTCAGAGGAAGCTGATGATTGGTGGGTTGCTACCCGCACTGAGTTGGAAGCTGCTGGGAATGCTGAGATCACTTGGGCTGTGTTCAGAGAGAGATTCCTGAGGAAGTACTTTCCAGAGGATGTCAGAGGAAAGAAAGAGATAGAATTCTTAGAATTGAAGCAGGGTAACCAGTCTGTTACTGAGTATGCTGCTAAGTTCATAGAGCTGTCAAAGTATTACACTCCCTATAATGAGGCTGCTGGAGAATTTTCAAAATGTGTGAAGTTTGAGAACGGGTTACGTCCCGAGATCAAGCAGGCTATTGGGTATCAGCGGATCAGAGTGTTTTCTGACTTGGTTGACTGTTGCAGGATTTTTGAACAGGATTCCAAAGCCAGAGCGGGGAGCTATCAGCAGAGGGTTGATAGGAAAGGCAAGAATCAGAATGATCGTGGGAAACCGTATGCAGTTGGCAGAGGTTTCCAGAGACAGAGTGGGATGAAGAGGCCTAGTGGGGGAGACTCCAGTGCTCCTGCTAAGTGTTTCAGATGTGGTCAGGCTGGACATCGTATCCATGAGTGTACCAGTAATGAGAAGAAGTGTTTTAAGTGTGGAAAAGGTGGTCACTTGGCTGCAGAGTGCCGGTTGAAGACTGTGACTTGTTTTAACTGTGGAGAGGTGGGTCATATCAGTCCACAGTGTCCTAAGCCAAAGAAGGAGAACCAGTCGGGAGGCAAGGTCTTTGCTTTATCGGGTTCTGAGACTTTTGCAGACGATCGTTTGATCCGAGGTACGTGTTATATTAATGGCTTTCCCCTTGTAGCTATTATTGACACAGGTGCGACTCATTCCTTTATATCTTTGGATTGTGCTGTGAAACTTAAGTTAGAGATATCTGAGATGCATGGTAGTATGGTGATTGATACTCCTGCGAAGGGTTCAGTGATTACTACTTCAGTTTGTTTAAATTGCCCTTTGAGTATTTTTGGTAGAGACTTTGGGATGGACCTTGTGTGTCTTCCATTAGTGCAGATTGATGTTATCCTGGGTATGAACTGGTTGGTGTTTAACCGAGTTTCTATCAACTGCTTTGATAAGACTGTGATCTTTCCTGAGATTGAGGAAGGAAGGAGTTTGTTTCTATCAGCAAGGCAAGTGAATGAGGCAGTAACAGATGGGGCAGAGTTGTTTATGCTGTTAGCGACTTTGGAGGCTAAAGATAAACTGACAATTTGCGATCTAGCCGTGGTGTGTGATTTTCCTGACGTGTTTCCTGAAGAAGTGAATGAATTACCGCCAGAGCGTGAAGTTGAGTTCTCGATTGATTTGGTACCTGGTACTAGACCGATATCGATGGCTCCGTACCGTATGTCTGCTGTTGAGTTAGCTGAATTGAAGAGTCAGCTGGAAGATCTGTTGGATAAGAAATTTATTCGTCCGAGTGTGTCACCGTGGGGTGCACCAGTGCTATTGGTTAAGAAGAAAGAAGGTACTATGAGGTTGTGTGTGGACTACAGGCAACTGAATAAAGTGATGATCAAGAATCGGTATCCTTTGCCGAGGATTGATGATTTGATAGATCAGTTGGTTGGTGCGAGTGTGTTCAGCAAAATAGATTTGCGATCGGGTTATCATCAGATACGTGTGAAAACTGAGGATATTCAGAAGACTGCTTTCAGAACAAGGTATGGACATTATGAGTATTCTGTAATGCCTTTTGGTGTGACTAATGCGCCTGGAGTATTTATGGAGTATATGAATAGGATTTTCCATCCGTATCTAGACAAGTTTGTTGTGGTGTTTATTGATGTTATTCTGGTGTATTCGAAATCTGAAGAAGAGCATGTTGAGCATTTGAGAGTGGTTTTAGGAGTTCTACAAGAAAAGAAGTTATTTGCTAAACTCTCTAAGTGTGAATTTTGGTTAGAAGAGGTGAGTTTTCTTGGCCATGTGATTTCAAGAGGTGGTGTTGCTGTTGATCCTTCTAAGATAGAAGCGGTATCTAAGTGGGAAGCTCCGAAGTCAGTTTCTGAGATAAGGAGTTTTCTTGGACTTACAAGTTATTATAGGAAGTTCATTGAGGGATTTTCTAAGCTGGCGTTACCGTTAACGATGTTGACTAGAAAGGGGCAAGCGTTTGTTTGGGACTCAAAATGTGAAGAAGGTTTCCAAGAGTTAAAGAGAAGGTTAACTATTGCTCCTATTCTGATATTACCGAGTCCGTCGGAATCATTTGAGGTTTACTGTGATGCTTCATTGTTGGGTTTGGGTGGTGTGTTGATGCAGAATAAGCAGGTTATAGCTTATGCTTCGAGACAACTGAGGGTTCATGAGAGGAACTATCCGACACACGATTTGGAGTTGGCGGCTGTGGTGTTTGTTCTGAAGTTATGGAGGCATTACTTGTACGGGTCAAGATTTGAGGTTTTCAGTGACCATAAAAGTTTAAAGTATTTGTTTGATCAGAAAGAGCTGAATATGAGACAGAGGAGATGGTTAGAATTTCTGAAGGATTATGACTTTGGTTTGAATTACCATCCGGGTAAAGCAAACGTAATGGCTGATGCATTGAGTCGGAAATCATTGCATATGTCTATGTTAATGGTTAAGGAATTGGATTTAATTGAGCAGTTTAGAGACTTGAGTTTGGTGTGTGAGAGTACTCACAATAGTGTTAAATTGGGAATGTTGAAGTTAACGAGTGGTATTCTAGATGAGATTAGAGAGGGTCAGAAATCCGATGTGTTTTTGGTTGATAAGTTGACTCTAGTGAATCAAGGTCAAGGTGGTGAATTCAGAGTTGATGAGAATGGTGTTTTGAAATTTGGTAATCGGGTGTGTATTCCGGATGTTACCGAACTTAAGAAGAGTATTCTTGAAGAAGGACATCGTAGTGGCTTGAGTATTCATCCTGGAGCTACGAAGATGTATCATGATTTGAAAAAGTTATTTTGGTGGCCGGGAATGAAAAGAGAAATTGCAAGTTTTGTTTATTCTTGTTTGACTTGTCAGAAGTCAAAGATCGAGCATCAGAAGCCGTCTGGGCTAATGCAACCGTTGGCTATTCCAGAGTGGAAGTGGGATAGTATCAGTATGGATTTTGTTTCTGGTTTACCAAGGACAAGTAAGAATTTTGAAGCTATTTGGGTAATTGTTGATAGATTGACGAAATCGGCTCATTTCATTCCGATCAGAATGGATTATCCGTTAGAGAGATTAGCTGAGTTGTATATTGAGAAAATTGTAAGTTTGCATGGTATTCTGTCGAGTATTGTTTCGGACAGAGATCCTAGATTTACATCGAAGTTCTGGGAAGGTTTGCAGAGGGCTTTGGGAACTAAGCTGAGATTGAGTTCTGCATATCATCCGCAGACTGATGGTCAGACTGAGAGGACGATTCAGTCACTGGAGGATCTTTTGAGAGCTTGTGTTTTGGAAAAGGGAGGTGCTTGGGATTGTTATTTACCTTTGATTGAGTTTACCTACAACAATAGTTTTCATTCGAGCATTGATATGGCACCGTTTGAAGCTTTGTATGGTAGGAGATGTCGGACACCTTTATGTTGGTATGAGTCCGGTGAGAGTGTTGTGGTTGGACCGGAGATTGTTCAACAAACTACGGAAAAGATTAAGATGATTCAGGAGAAGATGGGGATTGCTCAGAGTCGTCAGAAGAGTTATCACGACAAGAGGAGGAAGTCACTTGAGTTTCAAGAGGGAGATCATGTGTTTCTTCGTGTTACTCCGATAACTGGTGTTGGTCGAGCTTTGAAGTCGAAGAAGTTGACACCTCGATTTATTGGTCCTTATCAGATTTTGGAGAGGATAGGGGAGGTAGCCTATCGTATCGCTTTACCGCCGTCGCTTGCGAATTTGCATGAGGTTTTTCATGTGTCTCAGCTGAGGAGGTACATTCATGATCCGTCGCATGTAGTCCAAGTAGATGATGTACAGGTGAGAGATAACCTGACTGTTGAAACATCACCTATAAGGATCGAGGATCGAGAGTTGAAGCAGTTGCGGGGTAAAGAGATTGCTTTGGTAAAGGTAGCTTGGGGAGGACCAGCAGGTGGCAATGTGACTTGGGAACTTGAGAGTCAGATGAAGGAATCTTACCCAGAGTTGTTCGCTTGAGGTATGTTTTCGAGGACGAAAACTCTTTTAGTGGGGGAGAGTTGTAACACCCCGATAAAAATAAGATAATTATTTAATTTAAGTTAATATTATATTTATTAATTTAATTAAATAATTGGAATTATTGGATTATTATTATTATTATTATTGGAATAATAATTATTGGAAAATATATATAAGTTGGAAATAAGAAAAAGAGTCCATTTTGGTAAAGAAAAGGTTTTCACGTGAAAAGCAGAGAAGCGGCTGAAAAGTGGAGAAAGGGCAAAGAGGAAGAGCAAGAGAGCGAAGGTTGAAGAACGGAAAAGCTTGAAGCTTAAAGATTGCCGGATTAACTCAGGTAAGGGGGGTTTATCGTCGTTTAATGGGTATTATGGGTTAACATGTAATGGGTAGTGATAAACCGTTGAATTGACCCTGATTGGGATGTTGAATGCTGAAAAATTGTGATGAATAGATGATGTGAAAACTGTAATTGAATCCGTAATTGGATGGGTAGTGATTTTCCGAACACGTAACTTTTTACGGAATTGGAATCGGAGGTCCGGAAGTCCTCCAACGGCGGAAAATGCGGAGAATTCTGCATTCTGCTTTGTGTTAGCGCAGGAACAGCTTTCTGTCTTGCGTTAACCGGTTAACCCAGGGTGTTAACCGGTTAACACTGTTGTGAATTATGAAATATTGCTGTTTTGCTTGCGTTAACCGGTTAACCCAGGGCGTTAACCGGTTAACACTGTTAAGTTTTGCCAGGAAGCGTGTTTGAGTCTGCGTTAACCGGTTAACCCAGGGCGTTAACCGGTTAACACTGTTGGAAATTGGAAAAATTGGTATTTTAATGTTGTGAACATAATTGGTGATTGGCCTATATCGGTGTGTGATATAGTAGGGATTATTTCCGTTGTTTTTAGTAGGATAGGTATTAGTAGAGTGTGCTAATACTGTGATTGACTTATTTGGCATGACATGATATGATTATGTGATAAATATGCTGATGATGTGTGAAAATATACATAATGTTGTGAATGTATATATTATGTATGTAATTGTGGATGGACTGTTTTATGGCTTAGAGTGTGAGCATATGTCCATTGTGGATTGTTGTTGATGTTGCATTGCTAGGTGATTTAGCATGCATATTATGGCCTTTATGGTGGTAGCTAATTCCCATGGTGAGGAATTAGTGAGTTAGTCATTGTGGACTGTTGTTGATGTTTGCATGCTAGGTGATTAGCGTGCATAGCATGGCCCTTGGGGTGGTAGCTAATTCCCATGGTGAGGAATTAGTGAGTGAGTCACTAGGTCTCAAATGAGTGGGACTAGTGAGCTTGGTAGCCGTATCTGGATTTGATCGGTGAGGTTGAACTATATGTTCACGAATAGTCGGTACCGCATGCATGGAGTCTCATTGCATAATGTATGTATGGCGTATAATATGAATGCATGTATTCCAATATTATACGTGTGTTTGTGTTGGTATTGAGTATGAGTATGAGTTGTGTTGGTATTGAGTATGATATTTGAGTTGATGTGCCGTTACTTAATGTGTGATATGATTAGGGTGATTAATGTGTTAAATTACTTAACATGACATGATAGTTTATAATGCTTATTATATCGATTGAGGAACTCACCCTTACAACTATTTTTCAGGTAACGAGCAGTGATTGAGTAGAAGCTAGTGCTTGGAGTCTAGTGTAGTCTCCTTAGTGGGTCATGCTCTGATAGATGTAACATCGGGATGGGATGTTTTAATTGAATGTTGTGGTTGTTGAACCAGTTTACATGTAATGTGTTACATGTTTTGAATGATCGATTTGATCTCTATCCGCTACGTATTGTGCAATGTCGTATGTTTTGAATTAAATAATGAGCATGACTAAATATTATGGTGAATGGTGTGAAATAATTGTGTGACACCCTTAATTGCATATTTACTCTGATTGACATATTGTTATTTTAATTAAATATTTGGGGTATTTTAGAAGGGTGTTACACACCTTATCAGCATAAATCTGGCATTTATGACACTTCCGTACGAAATTAAAACATTGGGCCTCCATTGTCATCCAGTAATAACCTGCTCTCAGCAGCTTTTTCACCATTGCATTCCCACTGGCATGGGTACCGAACGATCCTTCATGAACCTCTTTCATCAATTGGCTTGCTTCTCTATCATCAACACATCGGAGCAAGACCCAATCAAAATTCCTTTTGTACAGAATCCCATCCTTATTCAGGTAAAACACCATGGCTAACCTTCGCAGAGTCTTTCGATCCTTTTTCGACGCTCCCTCAGGATACTCTTGAGTCTCTAGATAGCGCTTGATGTCGTAATACCACGGCTTCTCATCATCAGGTGCTGTATCAACAGCAAACACATAAGACGGTCTATCCAGACGACCCACTTCCACACTGGGGAACTGATTCCACCACTGCACTTTAATCAAAGCAGCCAGAGTAGCCAAAGCATCTGCCAAAGGATTCTCCTCCCTAGGCACATGATGCATCTTCACCTTGGTGAAAAACGTCAACAATCTCCTCGTATAATCTCGATACGGAACTAAATGAGACTGATGCGTATACCATTTCCCGTTAACTTGATTTATCACCAGAGCTGAATCTCCATAAATGACAAGGTTCTTGATTCTCAAATCAATCGCCTCTTCAATCCCCAATATACAAGCTTCATATTCAGCCACGTTGTTGGTACACTCAAATGTTAGCCGGGCAGCAAAAGGAATATGGGATCCTTTCGGCGTAACCAAAACAGCACCAACACCGCTTCCATTCACGTTAACGGCCCCATCAAACATCAGAATCCATTCAGATTCAGGGTCAGGCCCCTCCTCCGGGATCGGTTCCTCGCAATCTTTCGATTTGAGAAACATGATGTCCTCATCAGGGAATTCAAACTTCATCGGTTGATAATCATCAATAGGTTGCTGGGCGAGGTAATCAGACAATACACTCCCCTTGATCGCCTTCTGAGAGGTATACTGTATATCATATTCAGTCAAAATCATTTGCCACCTCGCAACCCGTCCGGTCAATGCTGGCTTCTCAAAAATGTACTTGATTGGATCCATCTTGGAAATCAATAAAGTGGTATGAACCAGCATGTACTGCCTTAGTCGGCGAGCAGCCCAGACCAAAGCACAGCAAGTTTTCTCGAGCAGTGAATATCTTGTTTCACAGTCGGTAAACTTTTTGCTAAGGTAGTATATGGCATGCTCTTTTCGACCAGACTCGTCATGCTGCCCCAATACACACCCCATAGACCCCTCGAGGACTGTCAGGTACAGAATTAACGGTCTTCCCTCCACAGGAGGCATCAGAATCGGAGGCTCCTGCAAATATTCTTTTATTTTTTCAAATGCCGCTTGGCAATCATCATTCCACCTGACCGCTTGATCTTTTCTTAACAATTTGAATATTGGTTCACACGTGGCTGTTAGATGAGATATGAACCGTGAAATGTAGTTCAATCTACCTAAGAAACCACGAACCTCCTTCTCTGTTCTCGGTTCAGGCATTTCTTTTATCGCTTTTACTTTTGCAGGATCAACCTCTATTCCTTTCTCACTCACAATGAACCCCAACAATTTACCGAACCGCACTCCGAACGTGCACTTGTTCGGATTCAACCTCAGTCTGAATTGTCTCAGTCGGTCGAACAACTTGGCCAAATCTACCAAATGCCCCTCTTCTGTTTGAGACTTTGCTATCATGTCATCAACATAGCATTCAATTTCATGATGAATCATATCATGAAACAAAGTCACCATGGCTCTCTGATAAGTAGCACCGGCGTTCTTGAGACCAAATGGCATTACCTTGTAACAAAAAGTACCCCACGGTGTGATGAACGTTGTTTTCTCCATATCATCTGGCGACATTTTGATTTGATTATAGCCAGAAAAGCCATCCATGAAGGAAAACAGCGAGAATTGAGCTGTATTATCTACCAACACATCAATGTGAGGTAATGGAAAATCATCTTTCGGACTAGCTCTATTCAGATCCCGGTAGTCCACACACATTCTCACTTTCCCATCTTTCTTCGGGACCGGCACAATATTCGCAACCCATGGCGGATAATTAGTGACAGCAAGGAAACCAGCATCCCACTGCTTCTGCACTTCCTCTTTAATTTTCATTGCCATGTCAGGTCGAGTTCTGCGCAACTTCTGCTTCACTGGAGGACAATCTGCCCTCAACGGTAGCTTGTGCACAACGATATCGGTATCCAACCCTGGCATATCTTGATAAGACCAGGCAAAGATGTCGACATATTCTTTCAACAACACTACCAATCTGCTCTTGACACTTTCCTCCAAAGCAGCCCCGATTTTCACCTCTTTCTTGACCTCGTCGGTACCCAGATTCACAACCTCAATCTGCTCTTCATGCGGCTGAATCACCTTCTCCTCTTGTTTCAACAACCTGACTAATTCCCCTGGCAATTCACAATCTTCTTCGTCTTCTTCTTCAGCAAGATAGATCGGATTGTCGAAGTCATACAAGGGTGTAACAGGATTGTTATCAATGAGATCCGGAGAAGAATCGCATCTGCATGAATGTTGATTCATGCATTGCTTTAGAACCGGTGTGAGAAATTGAAAAGAAAAATGAAATGAAAACATTGCCATTTTTATTTTGTTTTTATTTTTAAACTGCAAAAATAAATGAAAAACAAGGAACACCGCTTTTGACTGAAAAACATCCTTTATTAATGATGCAAAATCTTGCAAATGTATGAACATGAGGTGGCCCTTACAATGGACCATTACGTGTCGGGCAACACATAAGGCTTTCATGCATATAAGATCAAAACAAGAAAAATATTACTCTTCCAGCAGAGTGACCCGGATGATCTCTTCAGCCTTCCAGTTCTGGATTCCCATCCCTGGCGCGCACGGCTTTATCCACCGGTCCATGTCACAGTCGATATCAGCATCTTCACCCATCATGCAGATGTGATCCGGATCCAGCATTCCGGCGCTTGTGAAGGTTACCGACGTACGACGTCCTCTGCCTTGTCCAGACGAGCCTCTGCCAGGCTGATACCCAACTCCGAAGCGATCTTTCTTCGCGGGGACCTCCATCATTCTGCCCCAACCAGGAGCCTCTCCACTCTTCACCACCTCAGCGGCCTGTTTATACGAGGAAATGGACGGTTTCTCCTCCTCCTTAGCAAAAAGAGCATTCTCCACCTTAACGGTTTCAAATGCCTGACTAGGCGTCTCCCATATCTCGCCGTCCATCTCGACGTATTTGAATGAGGACAGGTGGCTGACAAAGATGTCCTCTTCTCCGCACACAGTGACGACTTGGCCTTCCCAGATATACTTTAACTTTTGGTGCAAAGTCGAAGTGACTGCCCCAGCAGCATGAATCCACGCCTACCCAACAGGCAACTGTATGCCGGCTGAATATCCATGACATAGAATGTTGACTTGAACACCTCCGGTCCAATCTTTACTGGCAGCTCGACTTCTCCAAACACAGCCCACTTTGACCCATCAAAAGCCCGTACAATCAAATTTGTAGGGGTTAAAATCAGCCCATCACAGTTCAACTTTGCCAGAGCCTTCTTTGGCAACACATTTAAAGAGGAGCCGGTATCAACCAGCACATGCGAAAGCACGGCCCCTTTGCACTCCATAGCAATGTGTAAAGCCCTGTTGTGATTCCTCCCATCCACCGTTAAGTCCATATCCGTGAAACCCAGCCCATGGCTGGCATGAACATTAGACACCACGGTTTCCAATTGGTTAATCGTAATCTCCTGAGGAACATAGGCTTTCTTCAAGATTTTCAATAAAGCCTCTCTATGCCCCTCAGAGCTTAACAGCAAAGACAAAATTGATATTTTAGAAGGGGTCTGCTGCAAATGATCCACCAATTTGTACTCTGACTTTTTGATGATTCTCAAAAATTCCTCAGCATCATCATCAATATTGTCTTCCGACCCCGCAGGCGCCGGTGTCACCACAGGAGTACTTCCACCCACCACAGCTTTTCCTTTCGCCCTAGCTAAAGCCTCGGCCTTTTCTTTTTTATCTTTTTCTTCTTCTCCTCTCCTTAACACATCAGGAGCAAATAACCTTCCACTGCGAGTGAAACCGCTGGGACCGGCATTATCCACCTTTGAAATGGTGGTTTCACTAGCAGATTGCTCTTCCACTACCTTCTCACCATTACAATAGACCTCTCCACCATAATGCCAAGGCACGGCATCATCTTTGTCATAGGGAATTGGTCCAGGTACCGTGATGGTAACTGGAGCCGCTTCAGCTAGATCAGACAAATCCACCGGATCAAAGTAAATAGTTATGGTGGAGACCTCCTCCTTTCCCGCATCAACCTTCTTCTCAACCACAATACTCCCCTCGTCCATCAGACCCTGGACATTCTTCCTCAGAAGCTCACACCCATTAACAGAGACGATGCACTCAGCACACTCATGGCCACAGCCCGGATAAACCCCATTTTTCAACAACAGACCCTTGACCTCAGCCAACGGAGTCTTCAACTGGTCAATAGACAACAACCCAACTCGACTCTTCTCGGAGATAGCATTCACCCCCCTTTGACCATGCGTGGGCATGGGGTTAGCATTCACGTTGGGAGATGGTGCGAAGTTGATTGCCTTTGAATCCACCAGATCTTGAACTATGTGCTTAAAAGCTTTACAGTTCTCGATGTTATGTCCAGGCGCACCTGAGTGGAATTCACACTTTGCATTCTCATCATAGCTGGCTGGCCTTTGATCAGGTCTCAAAGGTGCCAGAGTTCTAGTCTGCACAAGCCCCAAATCTGTCAATTTCTTAAACAGGAAGGAATAGGTCACCGGAGGTCTGTCAAATTGTCTGTCCATAGCTCTCCCCCTAACCTGATACCCAGCCCTCTGCGGCCTCTGCTGAAACGGTTGCCTTTGTTGCTGTTGCTGCTGCTGTTGCGACTACTGTTGTTGTTCAGCAGGAATGGTTACCGCAGCAGTGTGCTGGAAGTAACGATCCCTACTGGGTCCTCGTTGAGCGTAGACAGCACTAGTGTCGCCCTCCTTCTTCCTCTGTCCATTATTACCAAACGGCTTCTTTGACCCTGAAGAAGAAGCAGAAGCAGAAGCAGTGCCCTGAATTTTTCCGAGCTTCAACCAGCTCTCTATTCTCTCTCCGGCCACAACAATATCAGAAAAGTTGGTCACCGGACAACCAACCATTCTTTCAGCAAAAGCCCCCTGCAGGGTCCCCATGAACAGATCTGACATCTCTCGATCAACCAGCGGAGGTTGCACTCTTGCAGCCAATTCTCTCCACCGTTGGGCATACTCCTTAAATCCTTCATTATTTTTCTGAGACATACCCTGCAGCTGGGTACGGCTCGGAGCCATGTCAGCATTGAACTGATATTGCTTGAAGAACGTGTCCCCAAGATCCTGCCAATTCTTAACATCTGAGGACTTTAGCTTGGTGTACCATTCCAAGGAACCTCCAGACAGACTGTCCTGGAAGAAGTACATCCATAGCTTCTGATCCATAGTATATGCAGAAATCTTGCGGACGAAGGCCTGCAGATGGGTCTCTGGACAAGAACTCCCATTGTAACGGTCAAATGTGGGTGCCTTAAACTTCTGTGGGATCACAATCCCCTCAACCAACCCCATGTTTGACATATTCACCACCCCGGGAGTGGCATAGCTTTCTAGTACCTTGATCTTTTCAGCCAGCAGCTGAATCTCCTTGTTTTGTGGCTGGACCCCATACTGACCCAAGGGTTCATTATGCATTGAGAATTGATCAGCCTCCCTGTCTTCCTCTCCGTTCTCATCAAAACCGTAGAATGAAGGCAACAGACCATCCTTCATATTCTGCCCCAGACCGGGCCCACCACCAGCAGTAGCACCAAATCCACCAGCATTATTTACAACACCAACAGTTGTTCTCTTTCCACCATCACGAGACCCCAGCCCCTGGTTGGAGACTCCATCCAGGTTCACACCACTATTTGTTGCCGAAGCCCGCTCGAGCTTTTCAACTTTATCTGCCAACGCCTTCTGACCAACTGCAAAGCCTTGCATGATGTTGATCAGCTCATTCATTTTATCTTTCAGCTCGAGGATATCTGTGTTGGGAAGATCCATGAGTCTGGGAGTATTACGTCTGGTGTAGTATCTGTGAGGGCGTGTCGAGTGCAAAGGTACAGTTCTACGAGCACGAGCAATGGTTCCTGAAACAATCAAGCACCTTAGCAACAGATACCTGCAAAATAAAACACAGGTTATTATGATCAATGCGTGAATGCAGTGTCTATCCATATGAAGGACACTTTGTCTCTCGATCCTGGCATCATCGAGACAAATAATAATCCGGCATCAATATTTTGATATTCAGCATTTGATTCCATCGTGCAGATCGGAGATATGTGATTCAGCATGATACCCCCAACCATGTGTGTGCTTGTGTGAGTGCATACAGTAAAGCAAACAAAGCTTGAAAACCAATCACTGAATGAAAACCACCATCACATAACAAAAGTGCACAAACAGTGCTATAGTCATACATCAAACCAGATAAAATTCAAATACAATCCTCCAGAATCGGGAAAGAAATACAAGCAAGTAGATTCCGTCAACAAGCCTGACGGTAATCCACAAAATGAAAGCTAGCCTGATGAGGGTCCCACAGATGGCCCTATCTCATCTTCCATCTTCGCGAACTCTACGGCGAACCTGAGCTCGGTATTCTCCTGCTGTAGTCTCCCCACCTCTTTCTGATGAATCTTCATCTGTCTGAAGTAATGATCTCTCTCTGCCATATAGTGATCTCTCTCGGCGACGATCTTCATATTCTCTGCTTCCTTGACCTTCAGCTTGATCTCCCACTCAGCAATAAGAACCCGGACTCGGTCGTCCCTCTGATCTCTCACCAAGACTTGCCTTCTCTTCTCATCTTCAATAACCTTTGAAGCTCTAGCCAATCTTTCTTTGGTAATGCCATGCTCTCTTGCTGAAGATGCCAAGGCCTGACTAACCTTCCCATAGTAAGCAGTATCCATCTCAAAACACTTTGCTTCCAGGGCATGCCGTTTGTCTTGATCTTCCATCTTCACTTTGATCTCCTGATTAGCTCTCTGAACCCGAGCAACACTCATCTCCAATCCCGTCTTCTCTGCGAGCAACTGATCTCTGGCCCTCTTCACCTCGAGGAATTCTTCCATACTGACAGAATAACTTGGACCCTCAATCATAGGACACACAGGATCACCTCCAGGAAATGGTAAGTGTGTGAGCTCTATCCTTTTTCGCAACCAATCCTCGAATAGGGGAAAATACCGACTGTTGACCTTACCATAAGGAACCTTGCCTTTTCTCTGGATATCTCGCCACTCATCCAATACCTGCCTCAGCTTGGCCTGATTACCATCAATCGAGAAATAAAAGGACTCCTGAATCTCTCGCCCGAGAGGAGGACCCTCTACAGCGAACCCCATCTGTCTCCTGAGAAGCACCGGGTTGTAATTGATGCAACCCTGAACTCCCACAAGAGGCACATTAGGTAGACTCCCACAACTATATATAAAATCCCGTCCAGCCAAACCATTATGAGTCCAAGCAATGTCATCAGCCCGCAAACCCATCAACCTGAATGACCACTTGACAGTGGGATCAATATGAGCAAAGGCACCTCGGGAAGGCAAATACCCCATAAACCACCTGAACAGCAACTGAGCACAGCACCTGATCAAACCCCCACGCCGTTTCTCGTTCCTGTTATGAATCGAGTAGTAGACGTCTCCGATCAGAGTAGGGATAGGGTTTCTCTGCATGAATAATCTGACAGCATTATGGTCTACAAAGTTCTTCTGATTAGGAAACAGAACAATCCCATAAATGCTTACAGCAATCAGAGCACAAACCGTCTTCCAATTACCCATAATAGCATGTTCCTTGGCATTAGCCTCCAAGAAACTCAAATGAAATCCAGGTAATTTTCCTTTCTCCTTCAAACCCTCCTTGACCATTTCCGGACTCAAATAAAGAGCACGTGAAATCCCAAGGACATCTGGCTCCGCCTTAGTGACATGGAAAGGAATCTGATCTCGGATCTGCATACCCAGAATGCTAGCATAGTCCTCCATCAGAGGTCCCAACAAATAATCTGGAAACACAAAGCATCTCAGCCCCGGGTCATAGAACTGAAGAAGAGTATGAATGGCACTTCTGTCACTGTCAGTGAGTCTGAAAACCATCTTCAGGATACTACCGTATGACTCTCTGAACATCCCCACATGGTCGGGTGTAATCAATGCTATCATCTCTTTTAGCGCACCAATCTCTGGGTCGAAGAAACTATAGGCCACATCATGCTTCAAACCGGTCCTCATATCTGAGCAGAAAGTCTCTCAACCAGGATCTCGATCAAAAGTGTCCCTGCATATGGGTAAACATGTGTTAGATGCAATTAATGCAAGATGTAATGATGCTGATGAATAAATGCAATGCGTTGCTATCCTCCAAGCCATCTGATCCTCTGCTCTGAAACCTGGTCTCTGAACTGATCATAACCATCTGAGGGAACAAGTAACCACCAATCTGGCTCAAGGGTTCCGAAATAAACGGAAGAAAGATACATCATCATCATCATCAAACCATCTCTGAACAGATACCCACAATCATCTGAATCGGCCCGGGGAATCCTGAAATAAACGGATCCCCACTGATAAATACCACGGACCGGGGAATCCTGAAATAAACGGATCCCCACTGATAAATAACTTGGACAGCACTCCGGCGTCTCGGCAATAACGGGCCATAAATCCGACTTATAAATAGAACTCTGATCCACAGAACAATAAGTCACCATCTGAGTCACCATCTGAACGTGCATCTGAAAAAACCACCCTCCCCTCACAGGTAAATTCTACACAGGTCATCCTAAGGCGGATAATAGTCTCGACAATCGGGCAGAGATACTCAATGGGTTTGCCCTTTCGGGTGTGCCATTGTAGCTCTCCTGAGATCGTCTAAACCAAAGATCCGGGAAATGATCGGTTACCAGAGTCAACAGCTCAGATGAAGTAACTAAGCCAAAGTGGAGTACCCCACAGAGGAAAGCACTATCAAATGAACCTCGTCCGGCTTGTGGTACATCACGTCGCCAGGCACATGTTGACCTAACATGAAAGAGGCGACATGAGACCACACTAATCCTAGGTGTATACTCGAGCCTGGGTTTTAGCCCCACTCAGAACACCCACCCCAACACAGAGGAACCACCTGCACAGAGGACGGCAACATGATAGTATGATGCATGCAAACATTTATGCAAATATATACACTGGTTAGAATAATAAGTGATATAAATAAAGCAAAATAAGCAACCTAAACTATCCTAAAACGCTAGGAAAGACTCGCTTAGGGAAAATGGACCAGCACAGGTCAACATCCAATTCCCCAGCAGAGTCGCCAGCTGTCGCATCCTGCGAAAAAACAACCGGCGGGCTAAAACAAAAAGCAAACAGAGCCGCCACTGCGCGTTATTTATCCCAAGATAGGGAAAGGAAACGCTCAGAGAAACCTGGAAAAAGCATGGTCTCGCGACCAAAGAGAAAGGGTAAGGGAGTCGGTTACGCAAGGGGAAGGTATTAGCACCCCTCACGTCCGTCGTACTCGACGGGATCCACGTTCTAAAATAAAGAAAAGGTTGCTAAAACATCACACACACACACAGGGAACGCAGGTGGGGTTAAGAGAAGGGAGCTCGATAGGACATCGCATCCTATGCCTACATATCTCGTCTGGAACGAGAATCAGAGCTACTGTAGTTCGGCTTACGCACGCCAAACAACACAAAACACACAAACAGGCAAACCTGGAACCCGACAACCACTCGATGGAATTACGTCAGCTTCCGAACCAAAAACCCAACACTGGAACCCAGATTCCACTTGATGGACTTACACCGGCTTCCAAGCACACAACAAACAAACAAACAACAAGTTGCTAAGGAGTCAGGAACTCGAGCCTAGCAATTGTCAAACAAACACACACAAAAGAAAAAAAAGTGCCCGGAGAGGTCTCGCACGACCTCCTGCCTACATACCTCGTCTGGAACAAGGATCAGGGCGATGTAGTTCCCCTGAAAGGGAAAGAAACTCTAACCAGAGACAAAGGGAAGACACACTACCAGGGAGATGTACTCGAGCCTAGTGTTATCATGCATCATTGCCCTATGTTATGGTTTCTACCTACTTGCACAACTGCAAGCTAATCCTATCCAGGAAAACAAGCATACAAGCATACAAGCATAAACAAATCAAACATTTCAAGCAAACATGTCAAACAAATATTCACAAAGCACACACTATATCCAGTCAAGTGGGCTCAAACAAATGGGTCTGACTGCCGAAGCAAGTCATTTGTACATGGGTAGTATTCGCTCTTAACCTTGCCATTGAGGGGCTAAGGTGAAGCAGATGAAAGGTGAGTGAAGATTAGACTTCACAGCTCTTATCCCTGGCCAGGGAGAGCTTCAGACAAAGGAGCGTGGGTTCAGAAAGATGGAACCCTTCTATGCTCAAAGACTCTGACACAACTGTACAAAGTACAAGATCTTGGGTTTGTGCCCCAATGCATCAACACACAACAGTGTGAGCAGAGGGACGACTCAACAGAATAGTGGGGGATAGATTGCATATCCCTTGGCTTCCACCAATTGCCTTAATTAAGGACTTCACCTGCTTGGGCACAAATGTAAACAACCACAAACATTGCCTCTTAAGGAGGACTTCAGACATTTGCCCGGCCAAGTAACAGGCCCGGTCTCCCAGACTACATGAAGTCAAGAGATCCTACCTCAACTGGTTTATACAACCAAGCAGCAGCAAGCAAGTTCTTAAAGAACTGTAAGCAACTAAATGTACCTGAAATCAATCAAGTATCATCAGTACTCAGACAGACAAACAATAAACAACAAATGTTAATCAGTTAATCTGTACAAACAACACAGGTTAATGCACACAAGTGCAAGCTATAAGCTCAAGCTCAAGCATCACAACCTACAAAACAAAGTCAAATTAGTTCTCAACATCAAACAATCTCAATTTAATTGACTTGAAGCACTCTCCTTAAGCATTATGCATTTCATCCTGAAAAGTCAAACCAAATGTGAGAAACAAGACCACTAGGCCAAGCCTAGGGTCCAAAAGGGAGAAAAAAATCTAAACAGCAAGTGAAACCAATCCAAAATCAAATTCAAACAAATCAAAAGCAAATGCAATTGGTCCCATGCTCATATCATTCACCAATATCATTTCATGCACAATTTGGTACAAACTAGGTCAAATACAACACCAAAAGTCCAAACAGAATGACTTCAATCAAAAGCATACCAAAACAATTCCAAAAATCCTCAAATAATTCACACCTAAACAGGACACATTCAAGGTATAGCATGTCAATTTTCATCTTATTTGGACAAAAGGAAGTAGGTCAATGAAAATCAATAAATCCAGACAAATTTATTCAAGCCAATTCAAGGCATCAACACATGCATTCACTTCAATAATTCACAAAACAGTGAAAACAATTAAGAAATGAATGGGACCAAAACCATGATGTCCTACAATGTGTCCACAATCAACATACCAAATTTCATCTCCATCCAATACCATATGAGAATTTCACAAAAGAAATACAAACATGTGTCACACAATGTTGCAAAATGAGCACACAGAGAAGAAAATTATCCATCAAATTGAAAATGCCATCAAAAATTCCAACAAAATTCACATGTTATCTTGACATATCAATGATCATACATGCAAAATTTCAACTCAATCCAACAACCCTAGGTCATGCAAATAAAATCAGAAAGTTGACCTAGCTTGGTGTGACACAAATTGTCACACTTCTATTCAAAAAATCATATCTCCATCACCAAGTATCCAAAAATCACAAACTTTACATGAAAATCACCATCAATGAGTCCAGAATGAGCACAAAAATTTTCATTCATTTCTTTACAAGTATGAGCATTTCATGATGAAAATGGCAAAGTGTACAAAAATGTGACACATCAAACAATCCCTAAGCATTTTATTTTTCTACACATGCAAAAATTCCACAAAAAATATCATTAAATTCTACACATTCTCATGAGCATGGCACAAAAAATCTCACAAAATTTGGATGAAAAATGAATCCTATAGAAATTTTCTAATATCATGTACCAAAATTGAAAATGAAATGAAAAATGAAATGGAATAACAAATAAATAAATGAAGCAATGGCATTTTTGAAATTATTAATACACCAGCCAAAACGACGTCGTTTGGCGTAGTGGCAACGAAATGTTCCTATTGGTCAGCGAGGGCGCCAAACACAAAATTCAAAAGGCCAGGCAAAGAAATGGATCTACACGCGACTGTTCATCGTGTTCTTGTTCAAGAACACTCAAAAATTCCAGAAAATCCAAATCTATGAATCGTAACCAAAATTAACAAGAGTATATCCATTGGAACCGTCTGAGCATGAGGATCACGAATATGTGACTAATTTAACCTAATTCTAACTGTATCATCGGGATCGATCAAAAACCTAAATGACATCCAAACTAAAAATCACAATATCTCTCTCTACAATCAATCATTTCAAAAACTACACCTAGCATGTTAATCTACATTGCAAGCTCTACAAAACGCCTATGGAAATTTAAAAAATGATGAGATTCGAGATTTATGCACCTTGCAATGGCAGTTGTGATTCGTGATGTATTTGGCTCCAATGATCCAAAACAGATGAAGGAGAAGCTTTAGGAAGATGATTGGAATGCTTAGGTTAGCTCAAACACGATCCAGATGAGAGAAATCTCCAAACTCCATTGTTGCACACCACATGAACAGTCACGAATTGGAGGTTTTCTTGCACAATTTCCTCAAAACAGTTGGAGAGGAAGATGATTGGAGCACAAATCAAAAAGAATTTTGTATTTTGGTGGAGAATTGATTGAGTTTCGATCCAAAGAAGCTTGGTGAAGTTCTTGAGATTTTGCACTTTTGGAGGGAAAAACAGTTGGAAATTCTTGTGAATTGTGATTATGATCCAAATTCTGTTACAATTAAGTTTAAATACTCATGCTTAATCACTTTGTTAATCACCAATTAACCAAAATGAAACAATTAGCTTAATGTGCAATTTGAATGAAAGGGCAAAAATGACATTTCACCCTAGGCCTCATGACAGCTGTATGACAGCTCAGACATCTTCCAATTATCATTTGTGATGTGTTGGCTTTGATCCCATGTTGATTGGCCTTGTACAATTCATTTTCCATATGTCATGCCAAATTTTGCATTTTAAGTGATAGTTCAAAAATGGCCTAGCCAAATATTGCACTTTGAACACTCATGACAATTCAAACCATTTCTAATTGGCATATGTGATGTGTTTCAAAAACTCCCATTCCAAAATTCCAAGTATTTCTCCATTTGGACCATTTTGCCCTTGGGTTTTTAATTGTACACTTGAAAATTGACCTTTTGCATTGACCATTTTTGATGAATTCCAATTATGCACCATGAAAGTACATGTTAAATAGAGTTTGCTCATAAAAAGATCACTCAATTTGGACACTCCATGTGAAAGTTATGCCACTTTGATTATGGGTCATTTTTGAAATTGAATGGACCATAACTTGCCAACCATGCATGAGAATTTCAAGTTCTTGGACTTTTTGGAAAGGTGAGAACAAGATATACAACTTTCATGTTGAACAAATTTTCATTTGAAGCTTCCTTGGACATGTAATTTTGAGGTCAAAAACTTTCCATTTTTGGAAACTTCCATTACAAGTCACTTTCTATTTTTGGCAATTTTTGTTCTGACTTTATTTTCTCCATTCTTGAGCTTTGAAATGTCAAATAACACTTGTTTCAACATGAATGAAGTATATCCAACTCATTTCCCCCTCCAAATCCATTAAATCATGCACAGTTGACCACAGTTGACTTTTTCAACTGATAAATGAATCTGGCCATGCACTGATCAATCTGAGCCCCAATTCTCTGATGAAATGGCTCAAGGATGAAACCCTAGCCTCAATAAGCTCAATACAATCATGAAATGATCCCCATATCCATCATAGACCCCATCTCCTTGCTATGCCCTGATTGGCCCAATGCACCTGATTAGGGTTGACCAGTGGTCAAAACCCTAATCTCAAGGAATGTGCTTCAACACTTGATGATGACAAACCATGATGATGATGATGATTCATTTCAAACAAGATAATGACCAATCTCCTTGAGAATCACAAAACCCTAATTTGGACCACCACATCCTCAGATGATTAATGACCAGTCCAATGAAACCCTAGCTTGCACACGACCTCTTCATCTTCTTGATCAAGACTTGTGAGGATGACTTGCACAATGTAACCACATGATATGCAATATGCAATGCCTAATGACCTAAAAATGAAATGCAATATGTTAAGCTAGTCCCAAAAGAGGAGGGCAAATTTTGAGGTGTTACACATATATAATTACCTCGGGAAATTTCGGTTGATAATTGATACTAGCTCGGTCACTAGTATCTTTTGCCTCGGAAGCGCACCTTTCCTCTCTATACCTTGCATTCTCGTTTTGCAGTTGGAGTACTTGTGCCCTTAACTCCGCCAAGGTCTCCATCACCTCTTTGTTGGTATGATTTTTTGTTTTTGGTTTTTTATAAAATGACGACGGAGTCACACCAAAACCCTTACCCCTCACACGACCGGAATACTCAGGAACATTTAGTACTCGACTAAGTACGCTCCTGCAATCCTGGACCTCGGTTGAAGGTAAGGTTTGGGATAAAGTCTCCTGAAATATTATTAGAGGAGATTAAGAATGAATTATATGTCTAACAAAATTTTCGATATAATTAAAGAAATAATGTTACATATACTTACACATTCGTCATAAACATTTTGGACCGCTTCAACGACAGCCCCATCCTTCCCAACCCGAGCAGCCTTCCATAATACGTGCTCCGGAAGAGATGTTGCGTCACTTTTCTCCTCGGCTAGCTACACATTGAATTAGATTATAAGATCATCAATTATAACATATTGTGACAATGTATAAGCTCATAGCATTTGAATATACTCACAATTCTTTGTTGTAACCGTGCATATCCCGTACGCCCTTTTTTGTACGGATACGCGGGTTTTGATGCCCTTTTCCGATTTTTGTCGCTTACTTCCTGGATAAAAAAGTTTAAGGCATATTAGAACCAAGTAACTTAACAATTGTATAATACCATAATTAATAGATATTACATGGAATTTTTCGTTTCTTCGTTTGGCGACAAAGTTATCCCATTCATCGGCTGAAATAATCTCGGCATACTTCATTGGCCATTCTACTTCAACAAATTTTCCTTTCTCATCCTTGAGAAATTTGTTGGACAAAAAGGATCGAAATCCTCGAAGTCTTTTTCCGGCCAATTGAATACAATATTTTTGTCGGCTTTCATCAATGTGAAAGGCTCTCTAAAAAACATACACATGGAGTGTGTTATTATAAAGTAATATTATAAAAATATATGGTCAACAAATAGTCAACAAAAAAAACATATAACAATATATGGTAAGTACCTGTATCTCCGACCATATTTTTTCTTTGCCAACCTTCAAGTCCGGACTTCTCCAATTATCACATGTAATCGGAATATGTTGTCGAACAAGGAAACCAATGTAACTTGCCAACATTGAACCGTTGGGCTCAATTAGTTAGTCTTCAGCACTCCAATGTACTTCAAATTTTACACCCTTGTCTCTTGCATGAATGATTGACTTCATAACAGTCAATCCTCGTTTGATTTCTTTTTCAACATTGTTACGTGATCCATTCGCGTCATGGGTATCGTCTTGGTTAGCCATTTTATCTGTAATATAGAAATGATTCAATAAGACCCAAGTAAGACAATGATTCAATACGTGAACACATTCATATACCTTCCATTTCTCTCATGTTACAACAATCTAAACTCTTTTTTTATCATTATTGAATACAAACTCACACACACCTACTGCATGCAAAAGACCAATGCAAACTTATGGTGTTTGGAACATGAACAAACTTGCATCCATAATCATCAAACTTCCAAGCATAAGCTCAAACACACTTCAAATGATATCAGTTTTCAATCAGAAATAAAAAACTCAGTTTTCCCTAAACAACATTAATCAACATAATGCACAAAATGTAAAACTAAGTTTAGAAAATGCCCTAATCAAACACATGAAGAAAGTGAACGGTAACGATGTGTAACACCTCAAAATTTGCCCTCCTCTCTTGGGACTAGCATTAACATATGGCATATCATTTTTTAGGTCATTAGGAATTGCATATTGCATATCATGTGGTTACATTGTGCAAGCCATTATCATAAGTCTTGATCAGAAGATGAGAAGGTCATAGTGCAAGCCTAGGGTTTCATTGGACTAATCATTAGTCATCTGAGGATTGGGCTATGAATTAGGGTTTCATGATTCTCAAAGGATATTGGTCTTCATCTTGATTGGAATGATACATCATCATCATCATGGTCTTGTCATCATCAAGTGTTGGAGCTTATTCCTTGAGATTAGGGTTTTGACCACTGGTCAACCCTAATCAGTTGCATTGGGCCAGTCAGGGCATGATCAGGAGATGGGGTCTATGATGGATATGGGGTTCATTCTATGATTATATGGAGATTATTGAGGCTAGGGTTTCATCCTTGGGCCATTTCATCAGAAGATTGGAGCTCAGTTGGATCAATGCATAGCCAAATTCATCTATCAGTTGAAAAAGTCAATTGTGGTCAACTGTACATGATCTGATGGATTTGAAGGTGGAAATGAGTTGGATACACTTCATTCATGTTGAAACAAGTGTTATTTGACATCTCAAAGCCTAAGAAGGAAGAAAATCAAGTCAGGACAAAAACTGCCAAAAATAGAAAGTGACTTGTAATAGAAGTTTCCAAAAATGGAAAGTTTTTGACCTCAAAATTACATGTCCAAGGAAGCTTCAAATGAAAATTTGTTCAACATGAAAGTTGTAGATCTTGTTCTCACCTTTCCAAAAGTCCAAGAACTTGAAAATCCCATGTATGGTTGTCAAGTTATGGTCCAGTGAATTTCAAAAATGACCCATAATCAGGAGGGCATAACTTCCACATGGAGTGTCCAAATTGGATGTTCTTTATATGCACAAACTCCATTTGACATGTACTTTCATGGTGCATAATTGGATTTCCCCAAAAATGGTCAATGCAAAAAATCAAATTTCAACTGTACAGTTAAAAGAACCAGGGGCAAAATTGTCCAACTTGAGAAATAATGGGAATTTTTGAATGGGGATTTTTGCAACACTTCACAATTGACATTTGGAAATTGTTGGAATCATCATAACATGCCAAAGCCTTATGGTTTGAAAATTGGCTTTTGAAATGAACTTGGAAAATTGAACACATAGCCATCACATGTGGAAAATGCAAAATACACATCCAATGAACATGAAACAAGTGGCAACAGCTCATGACAGGTGTTTAGGGTTTGTGTGAGCTGGCATTGAGCTGGCAATGAGCTGGCATATGCAATTACCATTTTGCCCTTGGTGTGAAAATGACACTTATGCTTAACACATTGCATTTTGTTAATTGGTGTGATTAAGTGTTGATTAATTGGAGGTATAAGTTCTTAATCATAACTAATCCATAACAGAAAATCACAATTCCCAAAATCACATCTCAAATTCTCCAATTTCTGAAAATTCTTCAAGAACACTTCACACAAAAATCCAAAGATCTCTTCAAATTCTTGATCATTTGGCAAAGTGCTTTTGGATTCGAGCTTCATTCAGCATCTACTTCATCTGTTTTGGCAAGGCAAGATCAAGAGGAGCTTCATTCATCACTGTCCAAGTTTGGTTCATCCATGGCTTTTGAGAATTTCGTGCACTAGGAGCAAAATCAATCAAACCTGAGCATTGCATTCACCTTCTTGAAGCTTGTTCTGTATCTGTTTTGGATCTACAGGCCTTGAAACATCGAATTCCATCACTGCCTTCCAAATAAGGTGACAAATCAAATCTCATGTATTGATTAATTGTTGTATGCGTTGTATAGCTTGTTTGATGTAGAGTTCAATGATGTAAGTGGTTTGTAAAATGGATAAACATAGAGGAAGTTATGATGAATTTTAGTTAGAACACCAAAACCTAATTTGCTCGATTCAAAGGATTTAGGAAGAATTGGTTGAAATCGTTTGCATATTTGAGATCCTGAGACTTAGACCGTTCCAACGCATATCTACATGTTGATTTTAGTGGAGATCGAGTGTTCTTGTGTTCATCCCAATTCTGGAAAAATGTTGATGAAATTGATGAAGTTTCTGGAGAATTTTCGTGTTAGATCCAGTTGATCTCCTTGCCCAGTTTGAATCATGTTTCCCGCGGCATTCCAACCAATAGCAAGCCTCCACTGAATTACTTAAGCGCCGCGTTTTGGTCCTGAGGGAAGATATTTACAAGTTTGCCATTGTTAACTTAATTAATTAATATTAATTCAAATAAATATTTTAAAAATCACCAACACATTAAAAAAATCACAAAAAATTATTTAATGATCAGAAAAATATGAGGTTTTTTTTGGTAGCTTCCATTTTCCCTGTAGAATTTTATGGACATAAATTTCAAAGTTGTGCTTGGTGAAAAATTGGTTTGACCTAGGGTTGTTTGACTTGTGGTATATTTTGACACCTTTTGCCATTTTCATTGTGAAATACTCATACTAAAAAAGAAATTCCTGAAAATTTTTGTGGTGATTGTAGACATGATAATGGTGATTTACATGTAGATTTTGTGAATTTTGGATACCTGGTGATTGAGTTATGAATTTTTGAATCTAGGTGTGACAATTTGTGTCACACCTAGCTAGGTCAACTTTCTGGATTTATTTTCATGGCCAAGGCTTGTTGGATTGACTTGAAATTTTGCATGGATGTTCATAAATATGTTGAGATGCTATGTGAATTTTTCTGGATTTCTCCATTGCATTTTCAATTTGATTGGTATTTTTCATCTTTGTTGGTCAAATGTGCAAGCTCATGTGATATATGTTTGGAATATCTTTGTGAAATGCTCATATGGTATTGGATGAACATGAAATTTGGTATGATGGTTGTAGACACATTGTAGGACATCCCTGTTTTGGTCCCATTCATTTCTTTGTTGTTTTCATTGACTTATGAATTTTTGAAGTGAATGCATGTGTTGATGTTGTGATTTGGCTCATATAATTGTGTCTGTTTTTCTTGATTTTCATTGACATAGTTCCTTTTGTCCAATTGAGCTGAAAATTGACATGCTATACCTTGAATATGTCCTGTTTAGGTGTAAATTATTTGAGGATTTTTGGAATTACTTTGATATGGATTTGAATGCAATAGTTCTGTTTGGACATTGGATGTTGCATTTGACCTAGTTTGATTTGTTTTGTGCATGAAATGAATATGGTGAATGATATAAACATGGGATCAATTGCCTTGGCTTTCTATTTGTGTTAATTTGAGTTTGGTTGGATATCCCTTGCTGTTTAGACATTTTTGTCACTTTTGGACCCTAGGCTTGGCCTAGTGGTCTAGTTTCTCACATTTGCTTGATTTTTCAGGATGAAAAGCACAATGCTTAAGGAGATTGAACCAAGTTAATTCAAATGAGTTTGTTTGATGTTTGTACACTAACATAACTTTGTTTTGTAGGTTGTGAAGCTTGGGCTTGAGCTTATAGCTTGCCTTGTTGTGCATTGACTTGTATAGTTTGACTGATTGACTATTTGCTGTTTATGTTTGTCTGTCTGAGTACTGATGATACTTGATTGTTTTCAGGTACATTTAGTTGCTTATAGTTCTTTTAAGAACTTGCTTGCTGCTGCTTGGTTGTGAAAACCAATTGAGGTAGGTCCTCTTGACTTCATGTAGTATGGGAGACCGGGCCTGTTACCGGGCCGGGCAAATGTCTGAAGTCCTCCTTAAGAGGCAATGATTGTGGTTGTTTACATTTTGTGCCCAAGCAGGTAAAGACCTCTATGAGGCAATTGGTGGAAGGTAGGGATATGCAATCTATCCCCCACTATTCTGTTGAGTCGTCCCTCTGCTCGCACTGCTGTGTGTTGATGCATTGGGGCACAAACCCAAGATCCTGTGTTGTTGCACAATCGAGTCAGAGTCTTTGAGTATAGAAGGGTTCCCACATTCTGGACCCATGCTCTTTTGTCAGAAGCTCTCCCTGGTCAGGGATAAGAGCTGTGAGGTCTCATCCTCACTTCATCCTTTCATCTGTTTCACCTTATCCCCTCAATGGCAAGGTTAAGAGCGACTAACACCCATGTACAGATGAATTGCTTCGGCAGTTAAACCTATTGATTGAGCCCACTTGTTTGGTTATAGTGTGTGCTTTGTGAATATCTGTTTGACATGTTGGTTTGAAATGCTTGATGTATGCTTGTATGCTTGTATGCTTGCTTCTTTCCTGGATAGGAGTAGCTTGCTTATGCAAGTAGGATAGAAACCTGAACTTAGGGCAATGATGCATGATAACACTAGGCTCGAGTACAGCTCCCTGGTAGTGTGTCTCCCTTTGTTTCTGGCTAGAATTTCAGTCCCTTTCGGGGGAACTACATCGCCCTGATCCTTGTTCCAGACGAGGTATGTAGGCAGGAGGTCGTGCGAGACCTCTCCGGGCGCCTTTTTCTTTTCTGTGTGTGTTGTTTGACAAATGCTAGGCTCGAGTCCCCGACTCCTTAGCAAGTTGTTGTTTGTTTGTTTGCTTGTTGTGTGCTTGGAAGCCGGTGTAAGTCCATCAAGTGGCATCTGGGTTCCAGTGTTTGGTGTTTTGGGTTCGGATGTTGACGTAAGCCCAGTGATCGGCTGTCGGGCTCCATGTTTGCCCTTTTGAGTGTGTTTTGGTTCGGATGCTGACGTAATTCCATCAAGTGGTTGTCGGGCTCCATGTTTGCCACCCTTGTGTGTTTGTTTAATTGTTTTGTGTTGTTTGGCGTGCGTAAGCCGAAATACAGTGGCTCTGATTCTCGTTCCAGACGAGATATGTAGGCATAGGATGCGATGTCCTATCGAGCTCCCTTCTCTTAACCCCACCTGCGTTCCCTGTGTGTGTGTGTGTGATGTTTTAGCAACCTATTCTTTATTTTAGAACGTGGATCCCGTCGAGTACGACGGACGTGAGGGGTGCTAATACCTTCCCCTCGCGTAACCGACTCCCTTACCCTTTCTCTTTGGTCGCGAGACCATGCTTTTTCCAGGTTTCTCTGAGCGTTTCCTTTCCCTATCTTGGGATAAATAACGCGCAGTGGCGGCTCTGTGTGTGTTTTGTTTTTAGCTCGCCGGTTGTTTTTTTCGCAGGATGCGACACGATGGAGAAGAGAAATACCTTCAAGGTGACGGTAACGATGGAGAAGAAAGTGAACAGTGACGGTGGACGCAGATAACTCAGTGAACGTGAACGCAGCAGCAGAAAAAGGCGACGACGACGATGACAGTGAGGGAGGGAGAATGAACAAAGGACGAGAGTAATCGCAGTAGAGAGTAATCGCAGTAGAGAGAAAACCCAGTTACGCAAACGAAATAGCTTATAGAGAGGGAAAATAAAGAGACATGCAGTATATGTTATAATTTTAATGTTTACTAAAGGGGACCTTAGAGGGCGCTTTTGTAAAAAAAGCGCCCTCTAAAGGGGGCCTAAGAGGGCGCTTCTGAAAGCGCTCTCTAAGGCTTTCCAAAAGCGCCTTCTAAACTGGAAATGTACATGGACTTAGAGAGCGCTTTTTCAAAAGCGCCCTCTAAGGGTAACCTTAGAGGGCGCTTTCACTAAAGCGCCCTCTATTGTTGTCCCTCCATTTCCTCATTATTATTTTTTTGGCTTCACTTTAGAGGGCGCTTTGTTACAAAACCGCCCTCTAAAGGGGGCCTAAGAGGGCACTTCTAAAAGCGCTCTCTAAGGCTTTCCAAAAGCGCCTTATAAACTAGAAATGTACATGGACATAGAGAGCGCTTTTTAAAAAGCGCCCTCTAAGGTTACCCTTAGAGGGCGCTTTCAATAAAGCGTCCTCTATTGGTGTCCCTCCATTTCCTCATTATTTTTTCGCTTCACTTTAGAGTGCGCTTTGTTACAAAAGCGCCCTCTAAAGTGCGCTGTCTATTCCAATAGTATGCTCCTTATTTTTTCTCTTCACTTTAGAGTGCGCTTTTGTAATAAAGCGCCCTCTAAGGAGCGCTGTCTATTCCAGTTTTTGGCGTAGTGTATGTCATCATTCAACAGTTAATGAAAGTTATATATATTATATTTTTTTTGTGAGAGATGGAAGTTAGTTTATCAATTGGTAACCAATAAAAGATATCAACCACTCAAGTTATTTATAAAAAAGATAAAGGGTAATTTTAGAATAAAAATAGGTCACTCCAAAAACTTGTATCCCATTTATATATAGTTATAGATTATTATTATTATTATTATTATTATTATTATTATTATTATTATTATTATTATTATATTATTATTATTATTATTATTATTATTATATTATTATTATTATTATTATTATTATTATTATTATTGTATTTCGTTATTATTTATATTTTTATTATTACCATTATTATTATTTATTATCATCACCACTATAATTTCATTTTTATTTATTATCATTATTATTACTTTATCCATATCCGACGTGAAACAAACAAAGACTTTTGTCTCCAAGAGAGAGCAACAAGTAAAAGTTAATCACTCTATATGTCTAAAGGATCACTCCTTAAAAGCAATCAACACAGTAGTTTTTTCAGAGTAGAACTACGTAGTCTTGAGTTCTTTATAGCATCTGGAGATACGTAGGAGCAGGATTGAGAAATTTTGTCAAGCACCCCTTTAATATAAACCATCTTTCTTTCTTTCTTTTTCTCACTTAATAAGTTGAAGAAAACAATTAATATCACACTAACATTCAATCGCAAATATAGCTAAGAGGTTCATGTTGGGTACAACGGACGTGATGGGTGATAATGTAACACCCTTCTACCCGAACGACATATTTAATTATATTATCAGAGTACAACATGTAGAAGAGTTTACATTCCTTACAACATAACATGTATTTCATTTCAACATAACCTATATTATTCAACATTTACAACTTCGCAGCGGACAACAACACAAATATTATAATTCATCGTATAACAATTCATAATAATGTTTCAACATTATCTCAACAAAACATCTCAACATTAGTCATCATAAACAACGTAAATAATAATATATTATCTATCGAATCCCATAATCCCGGTGTCACATGACCAGAGCATTTGACTCGACTCTGTAGAATAACTCTACATTTATTCCTGGAACCTCAACAATATCTACTCCGCTTTATCTGCACATTGCTCATCATAGATGAACATAAACACATGCAGAAGGGGTGAGAATTACATTATTAAATAATAATATAACGACAAAAATATATACATAAACATATTTCACATGTGCCAACACAGCTCATCATAATCATCATAATCAACATACTCATGAACATCAACAAAACAACATATCAAATGCAATGCACACACCCATGCATGACTCAACACGACTCGGTATACCCATTTTGTGACCAACTACAGGATCACCACTCCCAGATTCATCACCATAGAATCCGAGTTCCCCGTAAGGAACCAAGCCTCTCAACGAGCCCGGAGTCAACAACATCATTGGAACTCAGTCCGTTCATCACTAGGCATCGGCCTTTCATGAATGCATGCACACCAAACATGCATCATAATCAACATAGCAACAACAGCATCATATAGTCATGTCATCATCATCATTAATACATTTTATCGCGAAAGCATATCACATCATGCCACATAATCAAACATAGTATTAGCACACTCTACTAATACCTATACTATTCTAAACAACGGGAAATGAATCCTACAACATCATACCTCAGCTAAGCACATCACTCAGTCTAAACAACCAAAAACTGCACGACCACTGTTCAGGAAAATCACAATTCTGCCCATACGCGTACTGCCTATGCCCATACGCGTATTGCCCACGCCTGACCAAATCCATACGCGTATTGGCCATTCCCATACGCGTATGCTACGCGTATCACTTCCCCATACGCGTACCACCAGAGACCATTTCACGTTCAAAATTCCATCTTCTTCATCCATACGCGTATTGCCTAGTGCCGTACGCGTACCAGGCCATCTCATACGTGTATTGCCTAGTGCCATACGCGTATGACCAGAAACCAGATTTCCAGATCTGCAATGGCTCCATCTGCTACGAGATCTATCCAAATTCATCCCTCCACGGTCCAAATTTCACACAAAATCACTCATATCATCTAATACAATATCCCCCTATTCGATTTCACAATTCCTAACATTATTGCATATAATTTCTACGAATTCCTTCGATTAAAATCCTAATTTCGTTCATCCAATATTTCACCATTTCCAGCATATTATTGTTTAATAAGGTTCAGACCCCTTACCTCTTTGGATTGAAGGAAACTCTGAGCAATCTTTGGCCCTTTCCTCTTCCTTCTCTTTCTCTTCAGCGTTTCTCCCCCTTTCTCTGACTCTGAGGCAAAACACGTAAAACCACCTGAGTCCTCACTTTGGCCTCTTTTATCCAATTTCCACTTTTACCCTTCCACTCTTCATATTCCATTTATTTTATTTATTTAATTATTATTAAAATAAATAACACCTATAATAATAATAATAATAATTCCCAATATTATTTAATAATTCCTTTTACCTTCCAATAATCATATTAAATAATATTTACATTACTCTAACAATATTTGGGGTGTTACAACTCTCCCCCACTTTAGAAGTTTTCGTCCTCGAAAACATACCTCAAGCAAATAGAGCCGGATACGACTCCTTCATCTGATCTTCACGCTCCCAAGTCAAGCTCTCACCAGCTGGACCTCCCCAAACAACTTTCACTAGAGCAATCTTCTTACCCCTCAGGGTCTTCTCTTCTCGGTCATCTATCCGAATTGGTAACACCTCAACGGTCAAATTATCCCTCACCTGGATATCATCCAACTGAACAACATGCGAAGGATCTGCAATATACTTTCTTAACTGAGATACGTGAAACACATCATGCAGATTAGAAAGCGACGGCGGTAAAGCTATCCGATACGCCACTTCCCCAACCCTCTTCAAAATCTGATACGGACCCACAAACCTCGGAGTAAGCTTTTTAGACTTTAAAGCTCTACCCACACCTGTCGTCGGAGTAACTCTCACGAACACATGATCTCCCTCTTGGAACTCAAGTGCCTTTCTCCTCTTATCATGATAACTCTTCTGACGACTCTGAGCAATTCTCATCTTCTCCTGAATCATCTTAACCTTTTCAGTCGTCTGCTGCACAATCTCAGGTCCGAGTACAACACTCTCACCTGATTCATACCAACACAATGGAGTTCTACACCTCCTACCATACAATGCTTCATATGGAGCCATACCGATACTAGCATGAAAACTATTATTATAAGTAAACTCCACCAACGGCAAATAACTATCCCAAGAACCACTCTGCTCCAACACACAAGCTCGCAACAAATCCTCCAAGGATTGGATAGTTCTTTCAGTCTGACCATTAGTCTGAGGATGATAAGCTGAACTCAACCTCAACTTAGTCCCCAACGCTTTCTGCAAACTTTCCCAAAATCTAGAAGTAAATCTGGGATCTCTATCAGACACAATACTGGATGGAATACCATGCAGCCTCACTATCTCCTCAATATACAACTCTGCCAACTTCTCTAAAGAGTGATTAATCTTCATCGGCAAGAAATGCGCCGACTTAGTCAATCGATCCACAATCACCCAAATAGAATCATTACCTTTCACCGTCCTCGGCAATCCTGTCACAAAATCCATGGAAATGCTATCCCACTTCCATTCAGGAATCTTCAAAGGTTGCATCATACCTGCCGGTTTCTGATGTTCAATCTTTGACTTCTGACAAGTCAAACAGGCATACACAAACTTAGCAACATCTCTTTTCATACCCGCCCACCAAAACAACTTCTTCAAATCTTGATACATTTTAGTTGCACCTGGATGGATACTCAATCCACTCCTATGGCCCTCTTCAAGAATACTCTTTTTCAATTCAGACACCTCAGGAACACAAACTCTACCTTTAAATCGCAGGATGCCATTCTCATCAACCTCAAAATTACCACCATTACCCTGGTTAACCATAGTAATATAATCAACTAGAGCGACATCAACTTGCTGACCATTCCGAATATCTTCCAGAATTTCACTAGTCAACTTCAGCATACCCAACTTTACACTATTGGCGGAAACTTCACAACCCAAACTCATATCACGGAACTGTTCAATTAACTCAAGCTCCCGAACCATCATCATAGACATATGTAGAGACTTTCTACTCAGCGCATCCGCAACTACATTAGCCTTACCGGGATGATAACTCAATTCAAAGTCAAAATCCTTCAATAATTCTAACCACCTTCTCTGCCTCATATTTAACTCTTTCTGATCGAACAGATACTTCAGACTCTTGTGATCACTGAACACTTCGAATCTGGAACCATACAGATAATGCCTCCACATTTTCAACACAAATACAACAGCTGCAAGTTCTAGATCATGCGTAGGATAATTCCTCTCATGAACTTTCAACTGTCTAGAAGCATAAGCTACAACTTTACCGTCCTGCATCAAAACACCACCAAGACCCATCAAAGAAGCATCACAATAAACAACGAAGGACTCACCAGGATTAGGCAAGATCAACACTGGAGCACTGGTCAACCGCCTCTTCAACTCAATAAAACTCGCTTCACAAACTGCATCCCACACATATACTTGACCCTTCTTAGTCAACTGCGTCAACGGCAATGCCAACTTAGAGAAGCCCTCAATAAATCTGCGATAATAACCAGCTAACCCCAGGAAACTGCGTATCTCAGTAGCAGACTTCGGAGTCTCCCACTGTAATACAGCATCAACTTTAGCAGGATCAACAGAAATCCCACCACTCGAAATCACATGGCCAAGGAAACTCACTTCCTTCAACCAGAAATCACATTTAGATAATTTTGCATATAATTTCTTTTCTCTTAACACCTGCAAAACAATTCTCAGATGTCCTGCATGCTCTTCTTCCGTCTTAGAATATATCAATATATCATCTATGAACACCACAACAAAATTATCAAGGTACGGATGAAATATACGATTCATATATTCCATAAACACACCTGGAGCATTAGACACACCGAACGGCATCACAGTGTATTCATAATGACCATACCTCGTACGGAAAGCAGTCTTCGCAATATCATCTGACTTCACTCGGATCTGATGATAACCCGACCGCAAATCAATCTTACTGAAAACATGAGCTCCAACCAACTGGTCCATCAAATCGTCGATCCTCGGCAATGGGTACCGATTCTTGATAGTCACCTTATTCAACTGCCGATAATCGACACACAACCTCATCGTACCTTCTTTCTTCTTTACTAACAATACTGGTGCACCCCAAGGGGAAACACTTGGACGCACAAACTTCTTCTCAAGCAATTCTTCAAGTTGCTTCTTCAATTCAACTAATTCAGTTGCCGACATTCTATAAGGAGACATCGACACTGGACTCGTACCTGGTACTAAGTCAATGGCAAATTCTACTTCACGTTCTGGAGGTAATTCACTTACATCCTCCGGAAACACGTCCTGAAATTCACAGACAACAGGCAATTCTACACTCACCACCTTCTTATCCGCTTGCAGAGACGCAAATAAAGCGAATATCTGAGCTTCATCTTTCACAAATTCCCCCACCTGCCTAGCAGATAGAAATCTTGCCTCATCATTCTCACCAACTTCAGAAAACCGCACCGTCTTCCTATAGCAGTTGATAAACACGCCATAGAATTCTAGCCAATTCATGCCCAGAATAATATCAATTTGGTGCAAGGGTAAGCACACCAAATCAACCACGAACTCTCTCTCAAAGATCGTCAGATGACAACCTCGACAGACAACAGAAGTTTTCACAGAACCATTAGCAGGAGTATCTATCACCATACTTCCGCCTAGGGACGACATAATCACACCAATCCTGGTCGCACACTCATATGAAATAAACGAATGAGTAGCACCAGTGTCAACAATAGCAAGCAATTCGACATTATTAATCAAGCAAGTACCTTTAATCAGATTATCTTCTTTAGGAGCTTCAGCCCCACTCAGAGCAAACACCCTACCAGTAGTATGAGCTGCAGTAGCCGCCTTCTTCGGTTTCGAGCACTGCGAACTGATATGGCCTTTCTCGCCACAATTAAAACATGTCGGGCCAGCATCCTTACATTCCGTAACTCTATGACCAGCCTGACCGCATCGGAAACATCTCAGCACTTTCTTGGTACAGCTATCAGCACGGTGGCCTGGCTCGCCACACTTGAAACATTTACCAGCTATGGGAGATCCTCCCCCACTCGGCTTCTTCTCATCTACCATTTTCTGCTTACCTTTACCATTCGGAGATGCATAAGGACTACCACGATCCTTATTCTTCTTCTCACTAAGACTCTTGTAATGAGCAGTTCTAGCCTTGCTATCTTCATCAAATATCCTGCACTTATTGACCAGTGTAGGAAACCTACGAATCTCCTGGTAACCAATGCCTTGTTTGATCTCGGGACGCAACCCGTTCTCAAACTTGACACACTTGGATTCCTCAGCATCAGCATTATTATAATGAGGACAATACTGCACCAGCTCCTCAAACTTCGAAGCGTAATCAGCAACGGACATGTTACCCTGCTTCAGTTCTAGAAATTCCATCTCCTTCTTACATCGCACATCAGCAGGAAAATATTTCTCCAGAAAGGCCGTCTTGAACCTTTCCCAAGTCATCTCAGCACCTGGTACTGCAATTCTCTGGCGAGTGTTATCCCACCAGTTTTCGGCCTCTTCAGATAACATATGCGTACCAAACTGCACCTTCTGTGCTTCAGTACACGTCATCACCCGGAAAATCTTCTCAATTTCCTTCAGCCAAATCTGAGCACCATCTGGATCGTAGCGCCCTTTGAATGTAGGAGGGTTATTCTTCAGAAACCTTCCCAAATTCTTAAACTCGTCGACCGGCGGATTCTGCTGCGCCTGCATAGCCTGCGCCATAGCAGTCAAAGCCTCAGCAATCACACGGTCGTTTTCTCCAGCCATACTCTGCACGACACAACTACAACCGTTAAATATCGACAGTGTCATTTACACTAATCGACCAACAGGGAAAACATCACATTATGACTCGACTGGACTGACCATGCTCTGATACCACTAATGTAACACCCTTCTACCCGAACGACATATTTAATTATATTATCAGAGTACAACATGTAGAAGAGTTTACATTCCTTACAACATAACATGTATTTCATTTCAACATAACCTATATTATTCAACATTTACAACTTCGCAGCGGACAACAACACAAATATTATAATTCATCGTATAACAATTCATAATAATGTTTCAACATTATCTCAACAAAACATCTCAACATTAGTCATCATAAACAACGTAAATAATAATATATTATCTATCGAATCCCATAATCCCGGTGTCACATGACCAGAGCATTTGACTCGACTCTGTAGAATAACTCTACATTTATTCCTGGAACCTCAACAATATCTACTCCGCTTTATCTGCACATTGCTCATCATAGATGAACATAAACACATGCAGAAGGGGTGAGAATTACATTATTAAATAATAATATAACGATAAAAATATATACATAAACATATTTCACATGTGCCAACACAGCTCATCATAATCATCATAATCAACATACTCATGAACATCAACAAAACAACATATCAAATGCAATGCACACACCCATGCATGACTCAACACGACTCGGTATACCCATTTTGTGACCAACTACAGGATCACCACTCCCAGATTCATCACCATAGAATCCGAGTTCCCCGTAAGGAACCAAGCCTCTCAACGAGCCCGGAGTCAACAACATCATTGGAACTCAGTCCGTTCATCACTAGGCATCGGCCTTTCATGAATGCATGCACACCAAACATGCATCATAATCAACATAGCAACAACAGCATCATATAGTCATGTCATCATCATCATTAATACATTTTATCGCGAAAGCATATCACATCATGCCACATAATCAAACATAGTATTAGCACACTCTACTAATACCTATACTATTCTAAACAACGGGAAATGAATCCTACAACATCATACCTCAGCTAAGCACATCACTCAGTCTAAACAACCAAAAACTGCACGACCACTGTTCAGGAAAATCACAATTCTGCCCATACGCGTACTGCCTATGCCCATACGCGTATTGCCCACGCCTGACCAAATCCATACGCGTATTGGCCATTCCCATACGTGTATGCTACGCGTATCACTTCCCCATACGCGTACCACCAGAGACCATTTCACGTTCAAAATTCCATCTTCTTCATCCATACGCGTATTGCCTAGTGCCGTACGCGTACCAGGCCATCTCATACGCGTATTGCCTAGTGCCATACGCGTATGACCAGAAACCAGATTTCCAGATCTGCAATGGCTCCATCTGCTACGAGATCTATCCAAATTCATCCCTCCACGGTCCAAATTTCACACAAAATCACTCATATCATCTAATACAATATCCCCCTATTCGATTTCACAATTCCTAACATTATTGCATATAATTTCTACGAATTCCTTCGATTAAAATCCTAATTTCGTTCATCCAATATTTCACCATTTCCAGCATATTATTGTTTAATAAGGTTCAGACCCCTTACCTCTTTGGATTGAAGGAAACTCTGAGCAATCTTTGGCCCTTTCCTCTTCCTTCTCTTTCTCTTCAGCGTTTCTCCCCCTTTCTCTGACTCTGAGGCAAAACACGTAAAACCACCTGAGTCCTCACTTTGGCCTCTTTTATCCAATTTCCACTTTTACCCTTCCACTCTTCATATTCCATTTATTTTATTTATTTAATTATTATTAAAATAAATAACACCTATAATAATAATAATAATAATTCCCAATATTATTTAATAATTCCTTTTACCTTCCAATAATCATATTAAATAATATTTACATTACTCTAACAATATTTGGGGTGTTACAGATAATACCTTCCACATGCATAACCGACTCCCGAACCCAAATTTGGTTGAGACGACCATTTTCTTTTTTTCTTTTAAGGGGTTTTATCTATATTTTATCTTTCCTCTTTTGGAATAAATAAATTTTGGTGACGACTCTTTTCTGCGAGCCTGTGAACGCCTTCGTGAAGGATAGCGATTTTCGATATGTGACAACTGACGACTCTGCTAGGAACGTGAAATAGCTTAAGGCTAGAGAGATTCAAACCTAGATTAGTTTAATTTGTGTTAAGTGTTATTTGTTGATTTATTTTATTTTATCCTGTTTTATTGTTATCTCATTGTGTTGTTGATGTATGTTATCTGATGTGGTTCATTGGTATCATTGAGGCTCTCTGATCATTGACACTTTGTGAGATAAGCTATATACTCGAGTTTAAGAAAATATTAGGATTAAGATGGTGGTTGTGTAGTATTGAACCACGAGGAGCCTTCCTCGTTAGGATAATACGAAGACCTCGCCTAGAGTATATTCTCTTGGAGATGTTATTGTCGGATGAGCCTTCCTCATGGCGATAATGTTTTTAAGTTGAACTGATTACTCTAAAGACCTTTTAGAACCTGTTCCATTTTTTGTGGTTGTGTAGTGTTGACCTGTGAGACATTGGACTCGTTGGGTTGATACTAGAACCCCACTCGGATGAGATCCCATGGAAGTATTACTGTCTTATAATTAGTCATTTTGGCGATGATATTTCCAACCTCAATCCGTGATTCTGAGGACCTTTTAGAACCTGTTTCATCTTTTGGTGGTTCTGTAGCATTGATCCCTAGGGAGCACACCTTGTATGATCAATGCAAAGACTCCACCTAGAGTAGTTCTTTTTCATGAAGTTTCTCATAAAACGGTTCGTCGTTGCATGGTGAAATTCTGATTAAGGTCTATGACTCTAGGAACCATTTTATCCAAACTCTTAGAGCTAACCAAGTGACTGGGTTTCATGGCTACACAAAACTTAGAACTACCCCGACATAGGTGGCCCACCTATTTAGGTTGCTCTGTTGTTACCAGTGTTACCCCATACCGTTATCTGCACATGATATTTCATTGCATCCATATGTGGCATGGCATTGCATTTTTGGCATATCAAAGAAAAATATATGCATTCAAATATCATTTGCATCCAATATGGATCATGCATGTCATTTACCAAACAAAAAACTCATTCTACTTTATGTTCATAACCAGCTAGTTGATTACCCAACAATCGCTCAAAACTTGAAGCATGTCTCGAAAAGCTATGGACGAACTCCAACAAGGTCAGGATTTGTTAAGAGATGAGGTCAATCGATTTAAAAGTCAGACGAGCCTAGTTATTGATATCCTTCAATATTTGTTAGGGAAAGAAGGCAACCCTGCACCATTTGCTGCAATAACATTGGTTACTTCTCTATGTTCGTCTGGTGTCATCATTGATAAAGGCGACTATAGGAAGTGAATTTTCCAACTCACGACTCTCTTATGGGATTCCATCCTCGATCCTTTTGTTGGTGTAAGCCCTAGAGGCCAATACTTTTTGGTACTTGTATCGAATTATTTATTAATAATAAAAGGTATTTTCTTTATTATGGTTGATTAATAAAGTCCCTGGAATAGATAGTCCGTTTAATGTATTAAGTGTGACTTAATCATGAGAACACATTAAACATAAGGACACTATTCTTAAAGTATCCGTAGTCGAGCTTTAGTGTGAAGTGGGATAACATTAAAGCATTAAGACTATTATGTTTATAGACTGATGGTCACATCTCATGGATCATGGATAAAGAGTTATCGAGTCTTAAACATAGGTATGAATATTAGGAGTAATATTTATACCGGATTGACCCGCTATGATGAATTTTAGTTAGAACACCAAAACCTAATTTGCTCGATTCAAAGGATTTAGGAAGAATTGGTTGAAATCGTTTGCATATTTGAGATCCTGAGACTTAGACCGTTCCAACGCATATCTACATGTTGATTTTAGTGGAGATCGAGTGTTCTTGTGTTCATCCCAATTCTGGAAAAATGTTGATGAAATTGATGAAGTTTCTGGAGAATTTTCGTGTTAGATCCAGTTGATCTCCTTGCCCAGTTTGAATCATGTTTCCCGCGGCATTCCAACCAATAGCAAGCCTCCACTGAATTACTTAAGCGCCGCGTTTTGGTCCTGAGGGAAGATATTTACAAGTTTGCCATTGTTAACTTAATTAATTAATATTAATTCAAATAAATATTTTAAAAATCACCAACACATTAAAAAAATCACAAAAAATTATTTAATGATCAGAAAAATATGAGGTTTTTTTGGTAGCTTCCATTTTCCCTATAGAATTTTATGGACATAAATTTCAAAGTTGTGCTTGGTGAAAAATTGGTTTGACCTAGGGTTGTTTGACTTGTGGTATATTTTGACACCTTTTGCCATTTTCATTGTGAAATACTCATACTAAAAAAGAAATTCTTGAAAATTTTTGTGGTGATTGTAGACATGATAATGGTGATTTACATGTAGATTTTGTGAATTTTGGATACCTGGTGATTGAGTTATGAATTTTTGAATCTAGGTGTGACAATTTGTGTCACACCTAGCTAGGTCAACTTTCTAGATTTATTTTCATGGCCAAGGCTTGTTGGATTGACTTGAAATTTTGCATGGATGTTCATAAATATGTTGAGATGCTATGTGAATTTTTCTGGATTTCTCCATTGCATTTTCAATTTGATTGGTATTTTTCATCTTTGTTGGTCAAATGTGCAAGCTCATGTGATATATGTTTGGAATATCTTTGTGAAATGCTCATATGGTATTGGATGAACATGAAATTTGGTATGATGGTTGTAGACACATTGTAGGACATCCCTGTTTTGGTCCCATTCATTTCTTTGTTGTTTTCATTGACTTATGAATTTTTGAAGTGAATGCATGTGTTGATGTTGTGATTTGGCTCATATAATTGTGTCTGTTTTTCTTGATTTTCATTGACATAGTTCCTTTTGTCCAATTGAGCTGAAAATTGACATGCTATACCTTGAATATGTCCTGTTTAGGTGTAAATTATTTGAGGATTTTTGGAATTATTTTGATATGGATTTGAATGCAATAGTTCTGTTTGGACATTGGATGTTGCATTTGACCTAGTTTGATTTGTTTTGTGCATGAAATGAATATGGTGAATGATATAAACATGGGATCAATTGCCTTGGCTTTCTATTTGTGTTAATTTGAGTTTGGTTGGATATCCCTTGCTGTTTAGACATTTTTGTCACTTTTGGACCCTAGGCTTGGCCTAGTGGTCTAGTTTCTCACATTTGCTTGATTTTTCAGGATGAAAAGCACAATGCTTAAGGAGATTGAACCAAGTTAATTCAAATGAGTTTGTTTGATGTTTGTACACTAACATAACTTTGTTTTGTAGGTTGTGAAGCTTGGGCTTGAGCTTATAGCTTGCCTTGTTGTGCATTGACTTGTATAGTTTGACTGATTGACTATTTGCTGTTTATGTTTGTCTGTCTGAGTACTGATGATACTTGATTGTTTTCAGGTACATTTAGTTGCTTATAGTTCTTTTAAGAACTTGCTTGCTGCTGCTTGGTTGTGAAAACCAATTGAGGTAGGTCCTCTTGACTTCATGTAGTATGGGAGACCGGGCCTGTTACCGGGCCGGGCAAATGTCTGAAGTCCTCCTTAAGAGGCAATGATTGTGGTTGTTTACATTTTGTGCCCAAGCAGGTAAAGACCTCTATGAGGCAATTGGTGGAAGGTAGGGATATGCAATCTATCCCCCACTATTCTGTTGAGTCGTCCCTCTGCTCGCACTGCTGTGTGTTGATGCATTGGGGCACAAACCCAAGATCCTGTGTTGTTGCACAATCGAGTCAGAGTCTTTGAGTATAGAAGGGTTCCCACATTCTGGACCCATGCTCTTTTGTCAGAAGCTCTCCCTGGTCAGGGATAAGAGCTGTGAGGTCTCATCCTCACTTCATCCTTTCATCTGTTTCACCTTATCCCCTCAATGGCAAGGTTAAGAGCGACTAACACCCATGTACAGATGAATTGCTTCGGCAGTTAAACCTATTGATTGAGCCCACTTGTTTGGTTATAGTGTGTGCTTTGTGAATATCTGTTTGACATGTTGGTTTGAAATGCTTGATGTATGCTTGTATGCTTGTATGCTTGCTTCTTTCCTGGATAGGAGTAGCTTGCTTATGCAAGTAGGATAGAAACCTGAACTTAGGGCAATGATGCATGATAACACTAGGCTCGAGTACAGCTCCCTGGTAGTGTGTCTCCCTTTGTTTCTGGCTAGAATTTCAGTCCCTTTCGGGGGAACTACATCGCCCTGATCCTTGTTCCAGACGAGGTATGTAGGCAGGAGGTCGTGCGAGACCTCTCCGGGCGCCTTTTTCTTTTCTGTGTGTGTTGTTTGACAAATGCTAGGCTCGAGTCCCCGACTCCTTAGCAAGTTGTTGTTTGTTTGTTTGCTTGTTGTGTGCTTGGAAGCCGGTGTAAGTCCATCAAGTGGCATCTGGGTTCCAGTGTTTGGTGTTTTGGGTTCGGATGTTGACGTAAGCCCAGTGATCGGCTGTCGGGCTCCATGTTTGCCCTTTTGAGTGTGTTTTGGTTCGGATGCTGACGTAATTCCATCAAGTGGTTGTCGGGCTCCATGTTTGCCACCCTTGTGTGTTTGTTTAATTGTTTTGTGTTGTTTGGCGTGCGTAAGCCGAAATACAGTGGCTCTGATTCTCGTTCCAGACGAGATATGTAGGCATAGGATGCGATGTCCTATCGAGCTCCCTTCTCTTAACCCCACCTGCGTTCCCTGTGTGTGTGTGTGTGATGTTTTAGCAACCTATTCTTTATTTTAGAACGTGGATCCCGTCGAGTACGACGGACGTGAGGGGTGCTAATACCTTCCCCTCGCGTAACCGACTCCCTTACCCTTTCTCTTTGGTCGCGAGACCATGCTTTTTCCAGGTTTCTCTGAGCGTTTCCTTTCCCTATCTTGGGATAAATAACGCGCAGTGGCGGCTCTGTGTGTGTTTTGTTTTTAGCTCGCCGGTTGTTTTTTTCGCAGGATGCGACACGATGGAGAAGAGAAATACCTTCAAGGTGACGGTAACGATGGAGAAGAAAGTGAACAGTGACGGTGGACGCAGATAACTCAGTGAACGTGAACGCAGCAGCAGAAAAAGGCGACGACGACGATGACAGTGAGGGAGGGAGAATGAACAAAGGACGAGAGTAATCGCAGTAGAGAGTAATCGCAGTAGAGAGAAAACCCAGTTACGCAAACGAAATAGCTTATAGAGAGGGAAAATAAAGAGACATGCAGTATATGTTATAATTTTAATGTTTACTAAAGGGGACCTTAGAGGGCGCTTTTGTAAAAAAAGCGCCCTCTAAAGGGGGCCTAAGAGGGCGCTTCTGAAAGCGCTCTCTAAGGCTTTCCAAAAGCGCCTTCTAAACTGGAAATGTACATGGACTTAGAGAGCGCTTTTTCAAAAGCGCCCTCTAAGGGTAACCTTAGAGGGCGCTTTCACTAAAGCGCCCTCTATTGTTGTCCCTCCATTTCCTCATTATTATTTTTTTGGCTTCACTTTAGAGGGCGCTTTGTTACAAAACCGCCCTCTAAAGGGGGCCTAAGAGGGCACTTCTAAAAGCGCTCTCTAAGGCTTTCCAAAAGCGCCTTATAAACTAGAAATGTACATGGACATAGAGAGCGCTTTTTAAAAAGCTCCCTCTAAGGTTACCCTTAGAGGGCGCTTTCAATAAAGCGTCCTCTATTGGTGTCCCTCCATTTCCTCATTATTTTTTCGCTTCACTTTAGAGTGCGCTTTGTTACAAAAGCGCCCTCTAAAGTGCGCTGTCTATTCCAATAGTATGCTCCTTATTTTTTCTCTTCACTTTAGAGTGCGCTTTTGTAATAAAGCGCCCTCTAAGGAGCGCTGTCTATTCCAGTTTTTGGCGTAGTGTATGTCATCATTCAACAGTTAATGAAAGTTATATATATTATATTTTTTTTGTGAGAGATGGAAGTTAGTTTATCAATTGGTAACCAATAAAAGATATCAACCACTCAAGTTATTTATAAAAAAGATAAAGGGTAACTTTAGAATAAAAATAGGTCACTCCAAAAACTTGTATCCCATTTATATATAGTTATAGATTATTATTATTATTACTATTATTATTATTATTATTATTATTATTATTATTATTATTATTATTATTATATTATTATTATTATTATTATTATATTATTATTATTATTATTATTATTATTGTATTTCGTTATTATTTATATTTTTATTATTACCATTATTATTATTTATTATCATCACCACTATAATTTCATTTTTATTTATTATCATTATTATTGCTTTATCCATATCCGACGTGAAACAAACAAAGACTTTTGTCTCCAAGAGAGAGCAACAAGTAAAAGTTAATCACTCTATATGTCTAAAGGATCACTCCTTAAAAGCAATCAACACAGTAGTTTTTTCAGAGTAGAACTACGTAGTCTTGAGTTCTTTATAGCATCTGGAGATACGTAGGAGCAGGATTGAGAAATTTTGTCAAGCACCCCTTTAATATAAACCATCTTTCTTTCTTTCTTTTTCTCACTTAATAAGTTGAAGAAAACAATTAATATCACACTAACATTCAATCGCAAATATAACTAAGAGGTTCATGTTGGGTACAACGGACGTGATGGGTGATAATACCTTCCACATGCATAACCGACTCCCGAACCCAAATTTGGTTGAGACGACCATTTTCTTTTTTTCTTTTAAGGGGTTTTATCTATATTTTATCTTTCCTCTTTTGGAATAAATAAATTTTGGTGACGACTCTTTTCTGCGAGCCTGTGAACGCCTTCGTGAAGGATAGCGATTTTCGATATGTGACAACTGACGACTCTGCTAGGAACGTGAAATAGCTTAAGGCTAGAGAGATTCAAACCTAGATTAGTTTAATTTGTGTTAAGTGTTATTTGTTGATTTATTTTATTTTATCCTGTTTTATTGTTATCTCATTGTGTTGTTGATGTATGTTATCTGATGTGGTTCATTGGTATCATTGAGGCTCTCTGATCATTGACACTTTGTGAGATAAGCTATATACTCGAGTTTAAGAAAATATTAGGATTAAGATGGTGGTTGTGTAGTATTGAACCACGAGGAGCCTTCCTCGTTAGGATAATACGAAGACCTCGCCTAGAGTATATTCTCTTGGAGATGTTATTGTCGGATGAGCCTTCCTCATGGCGATAATGTTTTTAAGTTGAACTGATTACTCTAAAGACCTTTTAGAACCTGTTCCATTTTTTGTGGTTGTGTAGTGTTGACCTGTGAGACATTGGACTCGTTGGGTTGATACTAGAACCCCACTCGGATGAGATCCCATGGAAGTATTACTGTCTTATAATTAGTCATTTTGGCGATGATATTTCCAACCTCAATCCGTGATTCTGAGGACCTTTTAGAACCTGTTTCATCTTTTGGTGGTTCTGTAGCATTGATCCCTAGGGAGCACACCTTGTATGATCAATGCAAAGACTCCACCTAGAGTAGTTCTTTTTCATGAAGTTTCTCATAAAACGGTTCGTCGTTGCATGGTGAAATTCTGATTAAGGTCTATGACTCTAGGAACCATTTTATCCAAACTCTTAGAGCTAACCAAGTGACTGGGTTTCATGGCTACACAAAACTTAGAACTACCCCGACATAGGTGGCCCACCTATTTAGGTTGCTCTGTTGTTACCAGTGTTACCCCATACCGTTATCTGCACATGATATTTCATTGCATCCATATGTGGCATGGCATTGCATTTTTGGCATATCAAAGAAAAATATATGCATTCAAATATCATTTGCATCCAATATGGATCATGCATGTCATTTACCAAACAAAAAACTCATTCTACTTTATGTTCATAACCAGCTAGTTGATTACCCAACAATCGCTCAAAACTTGAAGCATGTCTCGAAAAGCTATGGACGAACTCCAACAAGGTCAGGATTTGTTAAGAGATGAGGTCAATCGATTTAAAAGTCAGACGAGCCTAGTTATTGATATCCTTCAATATTTGTTAGGGAAAGAAGGCAACCCTGCACCATTTGCTGCAATAACATTGGTTACTTCTCTATGTTCGTCTGGTGTCATCATTGATAAAGGCGACTATAGGAAGTGAATTTTCCAACTCACGACTCTCTTATGGGATTCCATCCTCGATCCTTTTGTTGGTGTAAGCCCTAGAGGCCAATACTTTTTGGTACTTGTATCGAATTATTTATTAATAATAAAAGGTATTTTCTTTATTATGGTTGATTAATAAAGTCCCTGGAATAGATAGTCCGTTTAATGTATTAAGTGTGACTTAATCATGAGAACACATTAAACATAAGGGCACTATTCTTAAAGTATCCGTAGTCGAGCTTTAGTGTGAAGTGGGATAACATTAAAGCATTAAGACTATTATGTTTATAGACTGATGGTCACATCTCATGGATCATGGATAAAGAGTTATCGAGTCTTAAACATAGGTATGAATATTAGGAGTAATATTTATACCGGATTGACCCGCTATGATGAATTTTAGTTAGAACACCAAAACCTAATTTGCTCGATTCAAAGGATTTAGGAAGAATTGGTTGAAATCGTTTGCATATTTGAGATCCTGAGACTTAGACCGTTCCAACGCATATCTACATGTTGATTTTAGTGGAGATCGAGTGTTCTTGTGTTCATCCCAATTCTGGAAAAATGTTGATGAAATTGATGAAGTTTCTGGAGAATTTTCGTGTTAGATCCAGTTGATCTCCTTGCCCAGTTTGAATCATGTTTCCCGCGGCATTCCAACCAATAGCAAGCCTCCACTGAATTACTTAAGCGCCGCGTTTTGGTCCTGAGGGAAGATATTTACAAGTTTGCCATTGTTAACTTAATTAATTAATATTAATTCAAATAAATATTTTAAAAATCACCAACACATTAAAAAAATCACAAAAAATTATTTAATGATCAGAAAAATATGAGGTTTTTTTGGTAGCTTCCATTTTCCCTATAGAATTTTATGGACATAAATTTCAAAGTTGTGCTTGGTGAAAAATTGGTTTGACCTAGGGTTGTTTGACTTGTGGTATATTTTGACACCTTTTGCCATTTTCATTGTGAAATACTCATACTAAAAAAGAAATTCCTGAAAAATTTTGTGGTGATTGTAGACATGATAATGGTGATTTACATGTAGATTTTGTGAATTTTGGATACCTGGTGATTGAGTTATGAATTTTTGAATCTAGGTGTGACAATTTGTGTCACACCTAGCTAGGTCAACTTTCTGGATTTATTTTCATGGCCAAGGCTTGTTGGATTGACTTGAAATTTTGCATGGATGTTCATAAATATGTTGAGATGCTATGTGAATTTTTCTGGATTTCTCCATTGCATTTTCAATTTGATTGGTATTTTTCATCTTTGTTGGTCAAATGTGCAAGCTCATGTGATATATGTTTGGAATATCTTTGTGAAATGCTCATATGGTATTGGATGAACATGAAATTTGGTATGATGGTTGTAGACACATTGTAGGACATCCCTGTTTTGGTCCCATTCATTTCTTTGTTGTTTTCATTGACTTATGAATTTTTGAAGTGAATGCATGTGTTGATGTTGTGATTTGGCTCATATAATTGTGTCTGTTTTTCTTGATTTTCATTGACATAGTTCCTTTTGTCCAATTGAGCTGAAAATTGACATGCTATACCTTGAATATGTCCTGTTTAGGTGTAAATTATTTGAGGATTTTTGGAATTATTTTGATATGGATTTGAATGCAATAGTTCTGTTTGGACATTGGATGTTGCATTTGACCTAGTTTGATTTGTTTTGTGCATGAAATGAATATGGTGAATGATATAAACATGGGATCAATTGCCTTGGCTTTCTATTTGTGTTAATTTGAGTTTGGTTGGATATCCCTTGCTGTTTAGACATTTTTGTCACTTTTGGACCCTGGGCTTGGCCTAGTGGTCTAGTTTCTCACATTTGCTTGATTTTTCAGGATGAAAAGCACAATGCTTAAGGAGATTGAACCAAGTTAATTCAAATGAGTTTGTTTGATGTTTGTACACTAACATAACTTTGTTTTGTAGGTTGTGAAGCTTGGGCTTGAGCTTATAGCTTGCCTTGTTGTGCATTGACTTGTATAGTTTGACTGATTGACTATTTGCTGTTTATGTTTGTCTGTCTGAGTACTGATGATACTTGATTGTTTTCAGGTACATTTAGTTGCTTATAGTTCTTTTAAGAACTTGCTTGCTGCTGCTTGGTTGTGAAAACCAATTGAGGTAGGTCCTCTTGACTTCATGTAGTCTGGGAGACCGGGCCTGTTACCGGGCCGGGCAAATGTCTGAAGTCCTCCTTAAGAGGCAATGATTGTGGTTGTTTACATTTTGTGCCCAAGCAGGTAAAGACCTCTATGAGGCAATTGGTGGAAGGTAGGGATATGCAATCTATCCCCCACTATTCTGTTGAGTCGTCCCTCTGCTCGCACTGCTGTGTGTTGATGCATTGGGGCACAAACCCAAGATCCTGTGTTGTTGCACAATCGAGTCAGAGTCTTTGAGTATAGAAGGGTTCCCACATTCTGGACCCATGCTCTTTTGTCAGAAGCTCTCCCTGGTCAGGGATAAGAGCTGTGAGGTCTCATCCTCACTTCATCCTTTCATCTGCTTCACCTTAGCCCCTCAATGGCAAGGTTAAGAGCGACTAACACCCATGTACAGATGAATTGCTTCGGCAGTTAAACCTATTGATTGAGCCCACTTGTTTGGTTATAGTGTGTGCTTTGTGAATATCTGTTTGACATGTTGGTTTGAAATGCTTGATGTATGCTTGTATGCTTGTATGCTTGCTTCTTTCCTGGATAGGAGTAGCTTGCTTATGCAAGTAGGATAGAAACCTGAAATTAGGGCAATGATGCATGATAACACTAGGCTCGAGTACAGCTCCCTGGTAGTGTGTCTCCCTTTGTTTCTGGCTAGAATTTCAGTCCCTTTCGGGGGAACTACATCGCCCTGATCCTTGTTCCAGACGAGGTATGTAGGCAGGAGGTCGTGCGAGACCTCTCCGGGCGCCTTTTTCTTTTCTGTGTGTGTTGTTTGACAAATGCTAGGCTCGAGTCCCCGACTCCTTAGCAAGTTGTTGTTTGTTTGTTTGCTTGTTGTGTGCTTGGAAGCCGGTGTAAGTCCATCAAGTGGCATCTGGGTTCCAGTGTTTGGTGTTTTGGGTTCGGATGTTGACGTAAGCCCAGTGATCGGCTGTCGGGCTCCATGTTTGCCCTTTTGAGTGTGTTTTGGTTCGGATGCTGACGTAATTCCATCAAGTGGTTGTCGGGCTCCATGTTTGCCACCCTTGTGTGTTTGTTTAATTGTTTTGTGTTGTTTGGCGTGCGTAAGCCGAAATACAGTGGCTCTGATTCTCGTTCCAGACGAGATATGTAGGCATAGGATGCGATGTCCTATCGAGCTCCCTTCTCTTAACCCCACCTGCGTTCCCTGTGTGTGTGTGATGTTTTAGCAACCTATTCTTTATTTTAGAACGTGGATCCCGTCGAGTACGACGGACGTGAGGGGTGCTAATACCTTCCCCTCGCGTAACCGACTCCCTTACCCTTTCTCTTTGGTCGCGAGACCATGCTTTTTCCAGGTTTCTCTGAGCGTTTCCGTTCCCTATCTTGGGATAAATAACGCGCAGTGGCGGCTCTGTGTGTGTTTTGTTTTTAGCTCGCCGGTTGTTTTTTTCGCAGGATGCGACACGATGGAGAAGAGAAATACCTTCAAGGTGACGGTAACGATGGAGAAGAAAGTGAACAGTGACGGTGGACGCAGATAACTCAGTGAACGTGAACGCAGCAGCAGAAAAAGGCGACGACGACGATGACAGTGAGGGAGGGAGAATGAACAAAGGACGAGAGTAATCGCAGTAGAGAGTAATCGCAGTAGAGAGAAAACCCAGTTACGCAAACGAAATAGCTTATAGAGAGGGAAAATAAAGAGACATGCAGTATATGTTATAATTTTAATGTTTACTAAAGGGGACCTTAGAGGGCGCTTTTGTAAAAAAAGCGCCCTCTAAAGGGGGCCTAAGAGGGCGCTTCTGAAAGCGCTCTCTAAGGCTTTCCAAAAGCGCCTTCTAAACTGGAAATGTACATGGACTTAGAGAGCGCTTTTTCAAAAGCGCCCTCTAAGGGTAACCTTAGAGGGCGCTTTCACTAAAGCGCCCTCTATTGTTGTCCCTCCATTTCCTCATTATTATTTTTTTGGCTTCACTTTAGAGGGCGCTTTGTTACAAAACCGCCCTCTAAAGGGGGCCTAAGAGGGCACTTCTAAAAGCGCTCTCTAAGGCTTTCCAAAAGCGCCTTATAAACTGGAAATGTACATGGACATAGAGAGCGCTTTTTAAAAAGCGCCCTCTAAGGTTACCCTTAGAGGGCGCTTTCAATAAAGCGTCCTCTATTGGTGTCCCTCCATTTCCTCATTATTTTTTCGCTTCACTTTAGAGTGCGCTTTGTTACAAAAGCGCCCTCTAAAGTGCGCTGTCTATTCCAATAGTATGCTCCTTATTTTTTCTCTTCACTTTAGAGTGCGCTTTTGTAATAAAGCGCCCTCTAAGGAGCGCTGTCTATTCCAGTTTTTGGCGTAGTGTGTGTCATCATTCAACAGTTAATGAAAGTTATATATATTATATTTTTTTTGTGAGAGATGGAAGTTAGTTTATCAATTGGTAACCAATAAAAGATATCAACCACTCAAGTTATTTATAAAAAAGATAAAGGGTAATTTTAGAATAAAAATAGGTCACTCCAAAAACTTGTATCCCATTTATATATAGTTATAGATTATTATTATTATTACTATTATTATTATTATTATTATTATTATTATTATTATTATTATTATATTATTATTATTATTATATTATTATTATTATTATTATTATTATTATTATTATTATTGTATTTCGTTATTATTTATATTTTTATTATTACCATTATTATTATTTATTATCATCACCACTATAATTTCATTTTTATTTATTATCATTATTATTGCTTTATCCATATCCGACGTGAAACAAACAAAGACTTTTGTCTCCAAGAGAGAGCAACAAGTAAAAGTCAATCACTCTATATGTCTAAAGGATCACTCCTTAAAAGCAATCAACACAGTAGTTTTTTCAGAGTAGAACTACGTAGTCTTGAGTTCTTTATAGCATCTGGAGATACGTAGGAGCAGGATTGAGAAATTTTGTCAAGCACCCCTTTAATATAAACCATCTTTCTTTCTTTCTTTTTCTCACTTAATAAGTTGAAGAAAACAATTAATATCACACTAACATTCAATCGCAAATATAGCTAAGAGGTTCATGTTGGGTACAACGGACGTGATGGGTGATAATACCTTCCACATGCATAACCGACTCCCGAACCCAAATTTGGTTGAGACGACCATTTTCTTTTTTTCTTTTAAGGGGTTTTATCTATATTTTATCTTTCCTCTTTTGGAATAAATAAATTTTGGTGACGACTCTTTTCTGCGAGCCTGTGAACGCCTTCGTGAAGGATAGCGATTTTCGATATGTGACAACTGACGACTCTGCTAGGAACGTGAAATAGCTTAAGGCTAGAGAGATTCAAACCTAGATTAGTTTAATTTGTGTTAAGTGTTATTTGTTGATTTATTTTATTTTATCCTGTTTTATTGTTATCTCATTGTGTTGTTGATGTATGTTATCTGATGTGGTTCATTGGTATCATTGAGGCTCTCTGATTATTGACACTTTGTGAGATAAGCTATATACTCGAGTTTAAGAAAATATTAGGATTAAGATGGTGGTTGTGTAGTATTGAACCACGAGGAGCCTTCCTCGTTAGGATAATACGAAGACCTCGCCTAGAGTATATTCTCTTGGAGATGTTATTGTCGGATGAGCCTTCCTCATGGCGATAATGTTTTTAAGTTGAACTGATTACTCTAAAGACCTTTTAGAACCTGTTCCATTTTTTGTGGTTGTGTAGTGTTGACCTGTGAGACATTGGACTCGTTGGGTTGATACTAGAACCCCACTCGGATGAGATCCCATGGAAGTGTTACTGTCTTATAATTAGTCATTTTGGCGATGATATTTCCAACCTCAATCCGTGATTCTGAGGACCTTTTAGAACCTGTTTCATCTTTTGGTGGTTCTGTAGCATTGATCCCTAGGGAGCACACCTTGTATGATCAATGCAAAGACTCCACCTAGAGTAGTTCTTTTTCATGAAGTTTCTCATAAAACGGTTCGTCGTTGCATGGTGAAATTCTGATTAAGGTCTATGACTCTAGGAACCATTTTATCCAAACTCTTAGAGCTAACCAAGTGACTGGGTTTCATGGCTACACAAAACTTAGAACTACCCCGACATAGGTGGCCCACCTATTTAGGTTGCTCTGTTGTTACCAGTGTTACCCCATACCGTTATCTGCACATGATATTTCATTGCATCCATATGTGGCATGGCATTGCATTTTTGGCATATCAAAGAAAAATATATGCATTCAAATATCATTTGCATCCAATATGGATCATGCATGTCATTTACCAAACAAAAAACTCATTCTACTTTATGTTCATAACCAGCTAGTTGATTACCCAACAATCGCTCAAAACTTGAAGCATGTCTCGAAAAGCTATGGACGAACTCCAACAAGGTCAGGATTTGTTAAGAGATGAGGTCAATCGATTTAAAAGTCAGATGAGCCTAGTTATTGATATCCTTCAATATTTGTTAGGGAAAGAAGGCAACCCTGCACCATTTGCTGCAATAACATTGGTTACTTCTCTATGTTCGTCTGGTGTCATCATTGATAAAGGCAACTATAGGAAGTGAATTTTCCAACTCACGACTCTCTTATGGGATTCCATCCTCGATCCTTTTGTTGGTGTAAGCCCTAGAGGCCAATACTTTTTGGTACTTGTATCGAATTATTTATTAATAATAAAAGGCATTTTCTTTATTATGGTTGATTAATAAAGTCCCTGGAATAGATAGTCCGTTTAATGTATTAAGTGTGACTTAATCATGAGAACACATTAAACATAAGGACACTATTCTTAAAGTATCCGTAGTCGAGCTTTAGTGTGAAGTGGGATAACATTAAAGCATTAAGACTATTATGTTTATAGACTGATGGTCACATCTCATGGATCATGGATAAAGAGTTATCGAGTCTTAAACATAGGTATGAATATTAGGAGTAATATTTATACCGGATTGACCCGCTATGAGAATACTATATAGAAAGTTATGCAAAGTGTCATAAGTTATTCTCATGGTGATAATAGTGTATTCCACTCTTTGACCTGAAACCACTATGGACCCTAGATGTAGAGTTGAGTGCTTTATTGCTGATCCAACGTTGTCCGTAACTGGATAACCATAAAGACAGTTGATGGGTACTCCACGAAGCATGCTGAGGGACATGAGTGACCTAGATGGAATTTGCCCATCCTGCATAACAGGATAAATGTCTATGGGCCCAATATTAAACTGGACAAGGATGACACGGTCTATGCCTTGTGTTCAATATAGACATAAGGGCAAAAGGATAATTATACACATAAGTATTATCACAGAAGGTTTTGTTAGATCACATGACATTTTCGTGTCTTGGGTAGCAGTGATGTGTTGCTAGATACCGCTCACTGTTTATTATGTTAAATGTGTGATTTAATATAATTGCCAACGTCACGAAACCTACAGGGTCACACACAAAGGACGGATTGATGAGAGATAGAGTAACTAAGGAATACCGTAAGGTACGGTGCCCTTAAGTGAATTATAGAACATCGTAAGGTACGATGTACTTGAATAGAATACGAAATATGGTAAGGTACCATGGGCTTAAGTGATTTTGGGCATATTATAAGATATGGGCCAAAATACACTTAAGTGGGTTTTTTAGCTTGAAGCCCACACAAGTGGTTCTATAAATAGAACCCTTGTGCAGAAGCATTAATGGCGGTTGCATTATTTTTGTTTTCTCTCTCTCTCTCTCACTCAAAGTCTTCATTCGTACCAGCTAGCACTGAGATTGAAGGAATCCGTTCGTGTGGACTGAGTAGAGACGTTGTCATCGTTCAACGTTCGTGATCGCTCTGTGGATCAGCATCAAAGGTTTTGATCGTCACAAGAGATCTGCACCAAAGGTTTCAACCGTCACAAGAGGTAAATATTCTATCACTGATCATGACCATTCGTAAGGATCTCTAAAGGAGAAAATTTTAATTTCCACTGCGTTTTGGACCGCAATTCTCCTTCACCTTTCTCCCAAGGTATCCTCGCCAATATCCATTACCTATTCCCTGACCAAATTAGAGGAATCAGGTTCAAAACCAGAAACATGCTCAAATCAGAACTCAAGTTGATCCAGAAAGAAAGCGCCTAAACGTTGACTTGATACCTGTTACATACAACCAGTTGCTACCTCATTTAATTCGAAATGGGATGGTAGTACCCATATTTTTGCCACCAGTGCCTATGTCACACAAGCCATGGTACGACATGAATGAGGTGTGAGTTTCACGACGGGTCAGAAAGACATAACACTGAGAATTATAGAGACTTTCAAAAGATAGTGCAAGAATTGATTAATGACAAGATTTTGACTTTCAAGAATAACGGCCCAAGCATAGACATCTTGATTGCAAGGTCAGATAATGACGATGTTAAGGGATCCCTAAAGACCCTTGAAACTTATACCTACCAGAAGGATGTCGAAACTCTGAAGCCTAGCATTGGTAACATTGGGGCAGTCATTAGTTCAGCTCAAAATGGTCAAGTGATCACTACAAGAAAACTCAAGGAAGAAATATGGTCCTCAAGCATAAAAGAGATTACAGATTCTAGCAAGGGGAAGCCACCTGTAGTGTCAGTTCAATATCATCAGTCAGAATCTTCCAAGTATACATATCAGCAGCCTCTCTTTGTTCCTCCTCCAGTTCAGAATCAGAATTACAATCGCAATCAGACAGGTCCCCTAAGGCCACCTCAATTTGATCAAATTTCGATGGTGTGCACTAAATTTATTCCTCGGTTGATTCAAAGATCTTTGGTGTTCCCCCAAGAAGCTTAATACATTGGCGACGTACCCACCTAACTTCAAACACAAGGCTATATGTGAGTACCATGATGGATCGTTATGACATACCACTGAGAACTGCAAGGCCTTCAAGTATAGGGTACAAGAGTTGATTGATCAAAAGATATTGTCATTTGTTGGTGTTACGAATATGGTGAACAAACCGACACCATGGAGCTAGAACATCACCACCCACAAAAGTGGAAGCATAGAAGAAACAGGGAATGGATCCAAAGAGGTTGCACCTTATGAAGAATCTGAGAGAGAAGACTCAGAGGATTGTCATATCAGTTCTGTAAAGCATGATGACCTTAATATGTGGGTTGGGAAGGTTTGGTAGTCAATGAAGCAAACAAGGAAGCTCATCCTCAACGCTAGAAATCATTTTGTTGTTTCATTCTATTTTGTAATTTCCTTTGCATGTTTGAATGTTTATTTGCTTTTAAGTATTTTTGTTTTCTTTCAATGGTAATATTATTGAAGTGATAGTGCATTTTATGAATCAATTGTGTTGTATTCACTTATTTTTCATTTATATCAAAAACAAAAATATTTCTTCCATTCACATTTCTTTATCAAACTATTGTTTTTAGCAAAGATCAGAGGGAGGATGACGAAAAACAAAATACCCAAAATTGTTGAAAGTATTCTTTCGAATAAAACTTTATTAATGATGTAAGGCATTTTTTCAACTCCCAAACACCAGAGATATAAGGAAGATAAACCATCATTAACCCCTTTGTGTAACACCCCAATTAAAATAAGACAATTATTTAATTTAAATTAATATTTTATTTATTAATTTAATTGAATAATTAGAAATTTGGATTATTATTATTATTATTTTGGAATAATAATTATTGGAATAATTATTTATTGGAATATATAAGTTGGAATAAAAAGTCCCAATTTTGGAACAAGGGTTTTCACGTGAAAAGGAAAAGAGAAGCGGCTGAAAGAGAGAAAGGGCAAAAGGCAAGCAAGAGAAGAGGAAAAGCTTGAAGCTGCAGAATTGGCCGGATTAACTCAGGTAAGGGGGGTTTATCGTCGATTTAACGGGTATTATGTGATAATATGTCATGGGTAGTGATAGACCTTTGAATTACTTCTGAATTGGATGATTATGGTGAATTTGTGAACTTTTGGATGAACGAAATTGAGGTATGATTGAGAAAGAATTCGTAGGAATTTGATGTAAACGTGTTAGATTTTGTGTAATCGAATAAAATATGAGTTGTATTGACAATATGAACGATTATTTGATGTAATATGGACTGTGGAAGGTTGGAGCGGATAGGTTTCGGAATAGGGAAAACCATTGTAGATCCGAAATCTGGTTCCTGTAGCAGAGGGTTCTGTTCGCGCGCGATTCGCGGCGCGAAGCCCCGTTCGCGGCGCGAACTGTCAATTCCAGAAGGGTTCTGTAACACACCGTTCGCGGCGCGAACCCTGCTGCGCGGCGCGAACTGTGCTGTGCAGAAATGGATATTAAATTGTGATTTCATGTGTTATGGTGGTGCAGTTTTTGGCTGTTTAGGCTGAGTGATGTGACTTAACTGGGGACTGATGGAATAGGGATCATTTCCCGTTGTTTTGAGTGGCATCGGTATTAGTAAGGTGTGCTAATACTATGATTGATTATATGGCATGATATGATATGCTTTTGTGATAAAATGTGATGATATGTGATGGTGTGTATTATACTGTGAATGTATCAGTTATGCATGCATTGTGAATAGACTGTTGTATGACTTATGGTGTGAGCATATTGTCTATTCTTGAGTTGTTGTTGATGTTGCATTGCTAGATGATTAGCATGCATGGCATAGCCTGTGGGGCTGTAGCTAATTCCCATGGTGAGGAATTAGTGAGTGAATTCTTGTTGAATTGTTGTTGATGTTTGCATACTAGATGAGTAGTGTGCATAGTCTAGCCTTTGGGGCTGTAGCTAATTCCCATGGTGAGGAATTAGTGAGTGAGTCACTAGGTCTCAAATGAGTGGGACTAGTGAGCTTAGTAGCCGTATCCGGAGGGATTGGTGAGCTTGAACTGTATGTTCAAGAAGAGTCGGTACCGCATATGTTGAGTCTCATTGCATAATGAATGTATGGCATATAATATGATTGGATGTATTCCAGTATTATATGTGTGTTGTGTGTCGTGTTGTTGATGTTGAGTATGGTTGGAGATTATACATATGTGATATGTTATGGTTGAGTATGATATTTGAATTGATGCTGCCGTTATTGAGTGTGTAGTCTGGTTAGGGTGATTTGATGCGTTATTTACTTAACATTACATAATGTTGTATAATGCTTATTATATTGATTGAGGAACTCACCCTTACACCTATTTTTCAGGTAACGAGCAGTGAGTTGAATAGGAGCTAGTGCTTGGAGTCTAGTGTAGTCTCCTAGCGGGTCATGCTCTGATAGATGTAACATCGGGATGGGATGTTTGAATATTTTATTGATTGGTTGTGAACCATTTTGCATGTAATATGTTACATGTTTGGAATAATTGAGCTGTTTTCTATCCGCTGCGTATTATGCAGATACTTTATAATTTGAGTTAAATAAATGAGCATGACAGGAAATTATGATGATCGTTGTGAAATGATTGTGTGACACCCTTCGGGGCATAATTACTCTGATTGAATTATTATCATTTTAATTAAATATTTTGGGGTATTTAGAAGGGTGTTACATTAGTGGTATCAGAGCATAGTCGGTCGTGTCGAGTCGTAATTATTTTGTTTCCCCTGTACGAGATAGGTGTTGTGTAACCCTATCAGTACTTATTGTTTTGGCTTGTTGGGTTTTCAGAATAGAGATGGATGGAAGAGGTAGAGATGATGCTGCGATTGCTGAGGCTCTGGGTATGCTGGCTGGAGTACTTGGAGGAAATCCGAATGTTGTGGGAATGGGAGCTGCTCGTCAGTTGAGTGAGTTCCAAAAGAACAATCCTCCAATGTTTAAGGGAGCATACGACCCAGATGGTGCTCAGAAGTGGTTGAAAGAGATAGAGAGAATCTTCCGAGTAACTGAGTGTGCTGATAACCAGAAGGTCAGGTTCGGTACGCATATGCTATCAGAAGAAGCTGATGATTGGTGGGTTGCTACCCGCACTGAGTTGGAGGCTGCTGGAGATGCTGAGATTTCTTGGGCTGTGTTCAGAGAGAGATTTCTGAGGAAGTATTTTCCCGAGGATGTCAGAGGAAAGAAGGAGATAGAGTTCTTGGAATTGAAGCAGGGTAACAGGTCTGTTACGGAGTATGCTGCTAAGTTCACAGAGCTGTCGAAGTACTACACTCCCTATGCTGAGGCTGCTGGGGAATTTTCTAAGTGTGTGAAGTTTGAGAACGGGTTGCGTCCCGAGATCAAGCAGGCGATTGGGTATCAAAGGATTAGAGTGTTTTCTGATTTAGTCGACTGCTGCAGGATTTTTGAACAAGATTCCAAGGCCAGAGCTGAGAGCTACCAGCAGAGAGTCGATAGGAAGGGCAAGAATCAGATTGATCATGGAAAACCGTATGCAGCTGGCAAGGGTTTTCAGAGGCAGAGTGGGATGAAGAGGCCTAGTGGGGGAGATTCTAGTGCTCCTGTTAAGTGTTACAGATGTGGTCGGGCTGGACATCGTGTTCATGAGTGTACCAGTGCTGAGATGAAATGTTTCAAGTGTGGAAAAGGTGGTCATTTGGCTGCAGAGTGCCGGTTGAAGACTGTGACTTGTTTCAACTGTGGAGAGTTGGGTCATATCAGTCCACAGTGTCCAAAGCCAAAGAAAGAGAATCAGTCAGGAGGCAAGGTTTTTGCTTTATCGGGTTCTGAGACTTCTGCAGATGATCGTTTGATCCGAGGTACGTGTTGTATTAATGGCTTTCCTCTTGTAGCTATTATTGACACAGGTGCGACTCATTCTTTTATATCTTTGGATTGTGCCGTGAAACTTAAGTTAGAGATATCTGAGATGTTTGGTAGTATGGTGATTGATACTCCTGCGAAGGGTTCAATGACTACTACTTCTGTTTGTTTAAGTTGTCCCTTGAGTATTTTTGGTAGAGAATTTGAGATAGACCTTGTGTGTCTCCCGTTAGTGCAAATTGATGTTATCTTGGGTATGAATTGGTTGGTGTTTAACCGAGTTTCTATCAATTGTTTTGATAAGACTGTGGTATTTCCTGAAGTTGAGGAAGGAAAGAGTTTGTTTTTATCAGCAAGGCAAGTGAATGAGGAAGTAGCTGATGGGGCAGAGCTGTTTATGCTATTAGCGACTTTGGAGGCTAAAGGTAAACTGGTGATTGGCGACTTAGCCGTGGTGTGTGATTTTCCTGATGTGTTTCCTGAAGAAGTGAATGAATTACCGCCAGAGCGTGAAGTTGAGTTCTCAATTGAATTGGTACCTGGTACTAGACCGATATCGATGGCTCCTTATCGTATGTCTGCTGTTGAGTTAACTGAATTGAAGAGTCAGTTGGAAGATTTGTTGGATAAGAAATTTATTCGTCCTAGTGTGTCACCGTGGGGTGCACCAGTGTTGTTGGTTAAGAAGAAAGAAGGTACTATGAGGTTGTGTGTGGACTACAGGCAACTGAATAAAGTGACGATCAAGAATCGGTATCCGTTACCGAGGATTGATGATTTGATGGACCAGTTGGTTGGTGCAAGCGTGTTCAGCAAAATAGATTTGAGATCTGGGTATCATCAGATACGTGTGAAGACTGAGGATATTCAGAAGACTGCTTTCAGAACAAGGTATGGACATTATGAGTATTCTGTAATGCCTTTTGGTGTGACTAATGCGCCTGGAGTATTCATGGAGTATATGAATAGGATTTTCCATCCGTATCTAGATCAGTTTGTTGTGGTGTTTATCGATGACATTTTGGTGTATTCGAAATCTGAAGAAGAACATGCTGAGCATTTGAGGGTGGTTTTGGGAGTTCTACGAGAAAAGAAGTTATTTGCTAAACTATCCAAGTGTGAATTTTGGTTGGAAGAGGTTAGCTTTCTTGGTCATGTGATTTCAAGAGGTGGTGTTGCTGTTGATCCTTCTAAGATAGAAGCGGTATCTAAGTGGGAAGCTCCTAAGTCTGTTGCTGAGATTCGAAGTTTCCTTGGTTTGGCTGGTTATTATAGGAAGTTCATTGAGGGATTTTCCAAGTTGGCGTTACCGTTGACGATGTTGACTAGAAAGGGGCAAGCGTTTGTTTGGGACTCAAAATGTGAGGAAGGTTTCCAAGAGTTAAAGAGACGGTTAACTACTGCTCCTATTCTGATATTACCGAGTTCGTCGGAATTATTTGAGGTTTATTGTGATGCTTCATTGTTGGGTTTAGGTGGTGTGTTAATGCAGAATAAGCAGGTTATAGCTTATGCTTCGAGACAGTTAAGGGTTCATGAGAGGAACTATCCGACGCATGATTTAGAGTTGGCAGCTGTGGTATTTGTTCTTAAGTTATGGAGGCATTACTTATATGGGTCAAGATTTGAAGTTTTCAGTGACCATAAGAGTTTAAAGTATTTGTTTGATCAGAAAGAGCTGAATATGAGACAGAGAAGATGGTTAGAATTTCTGAAGGATTATGATTTTGGTTTGAATTACCATCCGGGTAAAGCAAATGTAGTGGCTGATGCCTTGAGTCGGAAATCGTTACATATGTCTATGTTAATGGTTAAGGAGTTGGATTTAATTGAGCAGTTTAGAGACTTGAGTTTGGTGTGTGAGAGTACTCACAATAGTGTTAAATTGGGAATGTTGAAACTAACAAGTGGTATTTTGGATGAGATCAGAGAGGGTCAGAAATCCGATGTGCTTTTGGTTGATAAGTTGACTTTAGTGAATCAAGGTCAAGGTGGTGAATTCAGAGTTGATGAGAATGGTGTTTTGAGATTTGGTAATCGGGTGTGTATTCCGGATGTTACCGAGCTTAAGAAGAGTATCCTTGAGGAAGGACATCGTAGTGGCTTAAGTATTCATCCTGGAGCTACGAAGATGTATCATGATTTGAAGAAGTTATTTTGGTGGCCGGGAATGAAAAGAGAAATTGCAAGTTTTGTTTATTCCTGTTTGACTTGTCAGAAGTCAAAGATTGAGCATCAGAAGCCGTCTGGGCTAATGCAACCGTTGTCTATTCCAGAGTGGAAGTGGGATAGTATCAATATGGATTTTGTTTCTGGTTTACCGAGAACAGTTAAGAATTTTGAAGCCATTTGGGTGATTGTCGACAGATTGACAAAATCGGCTCATTTCATTCCGATCAGAATGGATTATCCGTTAGAGCGATTAGCTGAGTTGTATATTGAGAAGATTGTAAGTTTGCATGGTATTCCGTTGAGTATTGTTTCGGACAGAGATCCTAGATTTACATCGAAGTTCTGGGAAGGTTTGCAGAAGGCTTTGGGAACTAAGTTGAGATTGAGTTCTGCATATCATCCGCAGACTGATGGTCAGACTGAGAGGACAATTCAGTCACTAGAGGATCTTTTGAGAGCTTGTGTTTTGGAAAAAGGAGGTGCTTGGGATTGTTATTTACCTTTGATTGAGTTTACCTACAACAATAGTTTTCATTCGAGCATTGGTATGGCACCGTTTGAAGCTTTGTATGGTAGGAGATGTCGGACACCTTTATGTTGGTATGAGTCCGGCGAGAGTGCTGTGGTTGGACCGGAAATTGTTCAACAAACTACGGAAAAGATTAAGATGATTCAGGATAAGATGAGAATTGCTCAGAGTCGTCAGAAGAGTTATCATGATAAGAGGAGAAAGTCACTTGAGTTCCAAGAGGGAGATCATGTGTTTCTTCGTGTTACTCCGATAACTGGTGTTGGTCGAGCTTTGAAGTCAAAGAAGTTGACTCCTCGATTTATTGGTCCTTATCAGATTTTGGAGAGGATAGGGGAGGTAGCCTATCGTATCGCTTTACCGCCGTCGCTTGCGAATTTGCATGATGTTTTTCATGTGTCTCAGTTGAGGAGATACATTCATGATCCGTCGCATGTTTTCCAAGTAGATGATGTACAGGTGAGAGATAACCTGACTGTTGAAACATCACCTATGAGGATTGAGGATCGAGAGTTGAAGCAGTTACGGGGTAAAGAGATTGCCTTAGTGAAGGTAGCTTGGGGAGGACCAGCAGGTGGCAATGTGACTTGGGAACTGGAGAGTCAGATGAAGGAGTCTTATCCGGAGTTGTTCGCTTGAGGTATGTTTTCGAGGACGAAAACTCTTTTAGTGGGGGAGAGTTGTAACACCCCAATTAAAATAAGACAATTATTTAATTTAAATTAATATTTTATTTATTAATTTAATTGAATAATTAGAAATTTGGATTATTATTATTATTATTTTGGAATAATAATTATTGGAATAATTATTTATTGGAATATATAAGTTGGAATAAAAAGTCCCAATTTTGGAACAAGGGTTTTCACGTGAAAAGGAAAAGAGAAGCGGCTGAAAGAGAGAAAGGGCAAAAGGCAAGCAAGAGAAGAGGAAAAGCTTGAAGCTGCAGAATTGGCCGGATTAACTCAGGTAAGGGGGGTTTATCGTCGATTTAACGGGTATTATGTGATAATATGTCATGGGTAGTGATAGACCTTTGAATTACTTCTGAATTGGATGATTATGGTGAATTTGTGAACTTTTGGATGAACGAAATTGAGGTATGATTGAGAAAGAATTCGTAGGAATTTGATGTAAACGTGTTAGATTTTGTGTAATCGAATAAAATATGAGTTGTATTGACAATATGAACGATTATTTGATGTAATATGGACTGTGGAAGGTTGGAGCGGATAGGTTTCGGAATAGGGAAAACCATTGTAGATCCGAAATCTGGTTCCTGTAGCAGAGGGTTCTGTTCGCGCGCGATTCGCGGCGCGAAGCCCCGTTCGCGGCGCGAACTGTCAATTCCAGAAGGGTTCTGTAACACACCGTTCGCGGCGCGAACCCTGCTGCGCGGCGCGAACTGTGCTGTGCAGAAATGGATATTAAATTGTGATTTCATGTGTTATGGTGGTGCAGTTTTTGGCTGTTTAGGCTGAGTGATGTGACTTAACTGGGGACTGATGGAATAGGGATCATTTCCCGTTGTTTTGAGTGGCATCGGTATTAGTAAGGTGTGCTAATACTATGATTGATTATATGGCATGATATGATATGCTTTTGTGATAAAATGTGATGATATGTGATGGTGTGTATTATACTGTGAATGTATCAGTTATGCATGCATTGTGAATAGACTGTTGTATGACTTATGGTGTGAGCATATTGTCTATTCTTGAGTTGTTGTTGATGTTGCATTGCTAGATGATTAGCATGCATGGCATAGCCTGTGGGGCTGTAGCTAATTCCCATGGTGAGGAATTAGTGAGTGAATTCTTGTTGAATTGTTGTTGATGTTTGCATACTAGATGAGTAGTGTGCATAGTCTAGCCTTTGGGGCTGTAGCTAATTCCCATGGTGAGGAATTAGTGAGTGAGTCACTAGGTCTCAAATGAGTGGGACTAGTGAGCTTAGTAGCCGTATCCGGAGGGATTGGTGAGCTTGAACTGTATGTTCAAGAAGAGTCGGTACCGCATATGTTGAGTCTCATTGCATAATGAATGTATGGCATATAATATGATTGGATGTATTCCAGTATTATATGTGTGTTGTGTGTCGTGTTGTTGATGTTGAGTATGGTTGGAGATTATACATATGTGATATGTTATGGTTGAGTATGATATTTGAATTGATGCTGCCGTTATTGAGTGTGTAGTCTGGTTAGGGTGATTTGATGCGTTATTTACTTAACATTACATAATGTTGTATAATGCTTATTATATTGATTGAGGAACTCACCCTTACACCTATTTTTCAGGTAACGAGCAGTGAGTTGAATAGGAGCTAGTGCTTGGAGTCTAGTGTAGTCTCCTAGCGGGTCATGCTCTGATAGATGTAACATCGGGATGGGATGTTTGAATATTTTATTGATTGGTTGTGAACCATTTTGCATGTAATATGTTACATGTTTGGAATAATTGAGTTGTTTTCTATCCGCTGCGTATTATGCAGATACTTTATAATTTGAGTTAAATAAATGAGCATGACAGGAAATTATGATGATCGTTGTGAAATGATTGTGTGACACCCTTCGGGGCATAATTACTCTGATTGAATTATTATCATTTTAATTAAATATTTTGGGGTATTTAGAAGGGTGTTACATCAAAAACAAAAATATTTCTTCCATTCACATTTCTTTATCAAACTATTGTTTTTAGCAAAGATCAGAGGGAGGATGACGAAAAACAAAATACCCAAAATTGTTGAAAGTATTCTTTCGAATAAAACTTTATTAATGATGTAAGGCATTTTTTCAACTCCCAAACACCAGAGATATAAGGAAGATAAACCATCATTAACCCCTTTGAGCCTAGAAGTTGGTGTTTCTTTCTGAACAAAAAAAACTTTATTCTGAACTAGGGGCATGGTAGTTTTCAGTTAATTTGATTATGCATTCAAATCTCAAGAGAATCATTACGAACACCTAAGAGGTGTAACCACATGCTTTTCTTCACACACATCAAGAAGTGTCGAAGCAATCATAAAAATCCAAAAGTATTGTGGTTGTTCCTTAATAACCAAGGATACGGCAGTCATAACCCTCTTAAAAAAATAGAAAAAAAGAAAGAGAAAAAAGTCTGCTAAATCGAACACCAGGAAGGCAACTTAGTAAAAAATTAGCGCATCCTGATGGACTTAGAGTTCAAAAGGACCAGTCCAAGCAAATGTTTGGGAAAAAAAATAAAAAGAAAAAGAGAAAAAAGATAGAGATGAAAATAGGTAACCATCGTATCAAGAACCAAATGGTCACCAAAATTCATTATAGATCAAATTTTCTCGTTATGGCTCGCCCGTCTGCCTCTATATAGGCAAACTTCTCTTATGTATGGAATTTACTCGTTCTGGCCTCCTCGGCCTTCAGGCATTCGTCTTGTTGAACCCTATCAGTCAACTGAGCCATATCTCTCAGGTATTGGGTATATAGTTTCTTTCTAATAGAATAATCTAGACCCCAGACAACCATTTCGACCAGTTCATGTTTAGGCACTTGGGTAAGGCATCTTGCTTTCAATAGCCTGAACCTATTTATTTAATCATCTATTGACTCAAGCGTTTTGTGCCTCACACTAGCCAATCATTTTATACTAATCTTCGAATGTCCCATATAAAACTGTTCATAGGATACTCTCTCCATTTGGTTACAATTATGTATGGAATGAGGAGGGAGTGTTGTAAACCATGTAAATGCATTTTTTGTTAGGTAATTTGGAAAAAAAATGTTCGACAGTCGACTCACTTGTGTCTCCTACAAACTTAGTGAATTTAGGGACTTTCCACCCTCTTGGAAATTCTGATTGCAACACATATTCGGACAAAGGAGACACGAAGTTTGGCCTATGTAATCCTATATTAAGGCCATTCTAGGCAAGGATGTTTTCGACTATGTGGGATAGATTATTTTTCCCCCTTAGGTTATCTTGTCGAACATTTCTAACTACCTCCTCGTCATTTTGGTTCATACCCACCATAACTATCCATATGTTAACTTGTCATATATGTTCTTCTCCTCCCTCAAGTACAGCGAGTCTGACTGGTCGAGGCCCTTTTTTCTGTTGTAGCCCTTGATTAATAAGAGAAACCCTATTGTCAGGTATTCCCATTGTCCTGGCTGGCACAATTTGGGGAACCGGTTGTGCTTGTGTCTGAGGGGCGCCGAAAAACTCGATTATTCAACCCATTTGGTTGGCCAGTAATTGGTAACTTTAGTTAGTGTTATGAATTAGGGGATTGAACATTGTACCAATTTGCTGAGTAAGCATATAAACCATCTTGTGGTTACTTTCGTCCATTTGTTGCCTTATGGACAATATGGAATTTGTTGTTAGGGAGAACGTGTTTGGGACAGCAAATGCAGTCCCTCTATGTTGTGTCGCTCGACCAGGGTTTCTAATGGCAGACCCCGACGCCACATATAGATTTAAAGGAGACATTATCGTTGCATTATTATTCGTATACGTTGAAGTGTTACTTTGTAATCTTGCCATCATGGCAGTTGGCATACCATAAGGGAAATCCCTTGAAACTAATGGCATTTTAAAAGTTGGCATATAAGAAGGCCTAATATCTCCAATAGGAGTGTGCATGGGCCTAGGAGTAGTTCGAATACTTGTTTCCACATGCAATTAAATAACTACCTCTGGCATCGACGTTGCACTCGTTACTGCGGTAAGGATATGTTCATTGGTTCCTATGAGATTTGTGTTCTATGTGGTTCCAATTGTTGATGTAACATGTTGTTCAATATCTGGAGCATTATTTTGGGGAAGTGAGGTATTCTTTGGACAAACCATTTTGACTAAAGTTTTACCACTCCTCAAGCGAATAAAGGTCCATATGTATACAACATTATTAGACGTAAGAGAAATTCACATCAGATAAAACAAAAATGCAAACACTTTTTAAATAAAAAACTTGCAGAAACATGTTGCATAGGACGTGCCAATTTGTTCATCGGTGTTTTTGGTAAACAATCACTTAGTTTTAAATTTATTTCTTGAAGGACCGAACTAGTAAATCATGGGGCAAGTTTGTGTTGAATTTATGGGGAAACTAAGTGTGCATTAATATTGTCAGAATATTTTCTTTGATTGTTAACTATCTTTATAAAAATGATTAAGTTTGAAAGTAAATGTGACAACTGATTTCGACTAGGTCGAAATTAGTGACTTGAAAGGTAAATAAAACAGGTAAAAGTAAATTAAATAGAAAAGAACTTTTTTTGCATAAATAAAGAATTGGCAGGTAAGTACATTTTTTCAGTAACTCATTTCTCGTTTGCATATGGGTAATTTGAGTGCATGCTAAAGTTTACAATGATTTTGCTACCCTAAATCCTAACACTAGAATCCCTATTTATAACACAACGAAACTAACAGTATCCAACATTCAAATGTCCTCTTCCGGACACGTCACCTCTGCATGCTTTGCTTGTCTCTAATTGATCTCCATGTGTCCCTGGTGATTTGGATAAGATCAAAAGACAATTATTTGGTTTGAAATTTGAATCTTCTATAGTCGAACCTCTTTCGACTTGTCGAATTGATGAGTGGCCAGATCCTTTGAAAATTTCACTAAGTACCAGACCAAATTTCTTCAATGTCGAACATTGTCCTTTCCCTCAAGGGTCTCTGGTTGAAAGACATGTGACCTTGCCTTGTGTTTGTGCAGAAATTCCAGTTGATTCCTTGTTGAATTTGCATATTGGAATTTCTTTGCTAACAACAACATAACCATGAAGTTTATGTGTCAAGATCACACCTTCAACTTCTCGATTCTAGAGCAAATAATTGTTATCCTGCAACTTTATAAATAACTTTGGAGCAAAAAAGTTTTAAGATGACTTATCAAATGACGAACATGTAACTTATGATGAAGGTCAGTTCTTCGATGTAGTGGACGATTCATCATTGTCTACCGTTGATAGAAGATTTGAATAAACACATAAAAAAGCAATGCATAAGAGGACGATGAAGATTTTCCAGCATAAGATATGATCGACCATGATTTGTACCAAGTTACAACTAAACTTTTATGAATTTAGATTCATTTTTGTTATATTAATTCAAAGTTTGAAATTTTACCAACAATATTAGGGGTGTACATGGATCGGTCTGGATTGAATTTAGCCAAAACCATGACCCAACCCATACAAAATACACCAGTTTGGATGAGGTAAAATAATCACCCACGACATCATTTGGTCAGTTTTGGTAAAACCACAAATTTGTGGTTGGATTGGGTTGAACTGTGGTATATCCAAAAAAAATCTTCCATATATAATTATAAATAATGTGTCACATTTTTTTCTTAATAAATTTTTTAATCTATTACCGTTATTTTTTTAAGCAACAAATGTCTAAATGCGCGATAAAATTTATCATAAACATATTTGCAAAAACTAAAGTTGCATTACGATAATACCTAGAATTGCATAATATACTTGCAACTTAGAAGAATTAGCATAAAAACATTAAAGTGTGGCATTCTAAATAAGTTTATATCACTAATTACAAAATAAAAGATGTTCGAAAAATTGTAATTAAAGCAATTAATATTAAAAGACATCAAAGTCATCATTAATCAAATTATAAAAAAGAGTAAAAGAAATAGTCACACAACAACCCATGAGTTTATTGGGTCGGGTGTGGGTTTAACCAATCCAATTATTTTGAATGATTTATCATTTTTGAAAATTGTGTTCACCCAATAACCCAACCCAACCCATTTTTTGGATCAATTTGGGTGAATTTTACCATATTTAGTGGGTTTATCCAACCCATACACACCCCTAAATAATATAGTGTGGAATAATATATAGACTATTTATTAACGCATCATATATGTTTCTACTGCACCATGCGAATTTCCAAAAATACCTCATGTTTCCGGAGATGCATCTTCAAACGCACCTCTTACATAATCAACAAAGATCATTATGAGAGGCGTCCTATAAATTGAGTTATTTTTATTCCGGAGATACATCTCCTAAACATTTTAAGAAATGCCTTATTTATTTACCAGTTCAGTAAAATTTTTGAAGATGCGTCTCCAGAATTATGGGCAGGATTTTGAAATTTCCTATCACCTTTGCATGTCATATATTTCTAGAGATGCATTTCCGAAAATATCTGATAAAACAAGCATATGCATGATCACACAACCATTGTTGCCAAAGTTGGTTTTCAATCAAAAAATCATTTATTCTCAATCTATTTTTTCACTTCAAATCTCCATTCTATTGGTTCATCACACCAAAGGGAGGAAAAGAAGATAGAATTCCAGGTAAAGATCATTCATTTTCCTCTGAATTGCTCACATTAATCATCTTTTTTTCTGGAAAAAATAGTCTTGTGTCCAGAAATGTATCTCTGGAACAAGTATGAACTTTTTCGGAGATGCATTTCCGTAACTAGTTTGTGTTCAATTTCCAAGTTTGTCTTCAGCAGTAGCGCTTATATATTGTTATGGTTTTAATTGAGCTCAAAACACAAGCGGGTGTAAGGGCTATATGGAATATGTATTTCTGTTTCGAAACAAAAATTTCGCTCGAGTTGGAAGCGACCGTTCAAGATTGGTCGAAGATATTACGAAGATGTTGAAGTGTCCACCTGAATATTGAAGTGTAATGTTCTATTTTATGTGAAAATCATCTATGTAATACTTATTTTATGTTATGAATATTAATTTCATTTTGAAAAATTACTTGGTGTTGAATATACTACTGGTGTGTCTCCAGAAATATTCTAGAGATTCATCTCCGAAGTAAAATAAACAAAAAAAAATACATAATTAAGAAATGATCTTACTTGAATGTATGTTGGGATGCGTTCAAAGATACATTTTCAAAAATAAAGAATATTTGTAAAAAACCACAAAAAAAAAAAATATATAGAGTGCTTTACAAAATGGGAAAGTTAGTTGACTTCTAACCGATTCTTAACTAACTCCACCCCTGTCTTCTAACCTCAATTGAGAATGAGAAGTAACAAACTAAATTAAGACCTTTAGGCTAGTGAAGTAAACTCAAATGATTTCCTAAACAAAGAGATTTTGATTAGAGAGCCATTTTTTGAATTTTGAATCGATTCGAAATGGAAATTGAAAAAGAAAACTCATTTTGCAAACAAATTCCCAGTCTCTTTTCTTCATTCGTCGACACATTCGTTGACTTTTCTGTCAGCGGTTTCTTCCTCCTACCTCCGCCGTCATCTCCGCCACCTCCGCTTCCCACTCGTCTCCCCTCCCCGCAACGTCTCATCGCCATCGGCGACCTCCATGGCGACCTCAAGAAGTCAAAAGAAGCTCTCCGCATCGCCGGCCTCATCGACGCCTCCGATCGCTATACCGGAGGCTCATCCACTGTTGTTCAAATCGGCGATATCCTCGACCGAGGCGGCGACGAGATCAAAATCCTCTACCTAATGGAAAAACTGAAACGCGAAGCAGCACGTTCCGGCGGAAGAATCGTCACCATGAACGGTAACCACGAGATCATGAACGTGGAAGGAGATTTCCGTTTCGCGACGAGAAGCGGCCTCAAGGAATTTAGGGTTTGGTTGTATTGGTACCGCGAAGGTAACAAAATGAAGAGTCTCTGCAAAGGTTTCGAACCGGTTAAAGATCCGTTAGACGGCGTCCACGTGGCGTTTCCTGGCGTGAGGAAGAAGTATCACGACGGATTTAGGGCTAGGGTTGCGGCGTTAAGGCCGAACGGTCCGATTTCTAGAAGATTCTTTTCACAGAACGTTACCGTTTTGGTAGTTGGAGATTCGGTTTTTGTTCATGGTGGTTTGTTGCAAGAACATGTTAATTACGGTTTGGAGAAGATTAACAAGGAAGTTAGTGATTGGTTTAAGGGTTTATATGGTCACCGGTTTTCGCCACAGCATTGCCGTGGGAAGAATGCTGTTGTTTGGCTAAGGAAATTCTCTGATGGAAATTGTGATTGTTCGAGTCTTGAGCATGTTTTGTCTACTATTCCAGGTGTTAAGAGAATGATTATGGGGCATACTATTCAGACCGAAGGGATTAACAGTGTTTGCAGGAACAAGGCTATTCGAATCGATGTTGGTATGTCGAAAGGGTGTGGTGACGGTTTGCCTGAGGTTTTGGAGATTGATAGGATTGCAGGGGTGAGAATATTGACATCAAATGCTTTATATCAGGGTATTCAAGAAAATGTTGATGTTAGGATGGAGGAAGAAGGGTTTGGAATGTTGGTTAATAATCAACATGATAGACCTAGGCAAGTGGAAGTTAAGGCGTAAATTCGATATTCTAGGTTTACAACATATGCAGACGACACCGTGACGATGCGCGCCGACCGTTTGTACTAGATATGGGGCTTCAAGGCTTTGAACTAATGTGTTAGTTTCAACTTTGAAATTGTTTAGATTTGTAAGGCAAATGATGCAATAAAGGTTTCATATTCTTGTGCAATAAAGGTTTCTCATTTTTGTGCATGGGTTTAGTGATCATGATTGGAGATGCTTATTTCCAATCTAAGTTATATGAGTGTTTGTTTAGTTGTTAGTTAACATCATCATTGATCTTGGTTCATGATGATTAATTCCCGGCTGGCTTATTTGGCATGAAAACATAAACTTGTTTTATAGAAAAGTTCTTGCCTAAGAATAGACACAACATGTCACTTTCAGACAAAGCAAATAGAAGTATGGCATGTTATCATAATTGAAAGAAACTTTCAACATAATGAAAAATAGAAGCATGTCAATTTCCTGAGAAAGATTCCATATGCGATGCACATTGTAGTCATCCTTACTTCTATCAGCAATTTCAGCATTTTATACTAAGGAATAGTCAACTTTTTGTGATAGTTAAATAAAAATTTATCTATTATTATAAAATATTAAAAGAGAATCTCATACATCTCTAAAATTTTAATATTTGATTTACATTTTTTTTGTTCTACTAATAATTCATCAATTAATGTAATTAATGTAATTAATGTATTAAATTTTTTTAAGTCACTAACAATTCATCTCTCATTTAACTTTGCAAACCTTTCCCTTTACAAAATATTGAAAATCTCATAACTATTCCTTTCGGGCCTACCCTTAATTTTTCATCTTCCATGTATTCTCTAAATTCTAACGTAGGTTGATAAGTTTTTAACGTGCAACAAGCAAACAAGATTGGCTTGGTTAATAGGATTCTATCTCCAAATTTTTCAGAAGAGATGACTGGTGGAAAAATGTTACAACTACGTAGAGTTTAATGCAGGCATGTAACGTTGAAGTCATCACAAGCAATCTGCGATATACAACAATAACACCCATTTTTCGTTCTCTCTTTCTCTTTCTCACGTAACATCCATCAAATATGTTTCACACTCACCGACCAACATCCCCTCAATTCCAATGTTTATTACAATTTTGTTGCACACTTTAAATATTATTTATTTGATGTCATCTAATTTTATTTGTGCCACCTCTTATTTTTCGAGTTTTTATGCCTAAAATCTCATTTGCTTATATTATAATTAAGCTTCATGCCTAAAATCTCATTTGCTTATATTATAATTAAGCTTCATCTTCGAAGAATTTTACATTGCATGTGAACTACCTTAGAGAAGAGTACATGCAATTTAAATCTAAGATACATTGACTCTCCGCATCACACGTCTAGAAAATAATAAGTTGTTATAACCATCTTACTATATATATCTTATATATATCTGATAGGCGTGAAGAATTCAATTTCTATGGACTCTTTTCCCTCACATACTGACTTGAGAGATGGAATGTTAATTTTGCAGGTCAGACTCCTCTCCACCACATCAGAAACTCAAATCCACCGTAATCCTTCACAACCACCGATCATCAATCCAATTTAGGTTCCACAATGGAATATTGACATCGTATGAGAATCGATTTCTCACTCATGCGTTTTCCACAATTACACTTTCTCTCTTTTATTCATCTGTTGGAAAACTTTTAAGTTCAAGAATTCTCAAAATAAGACACGAAGTTCCATCGCATTCGACCTAATCAAGTAGCATATCAGCTTTGATTTCCTGAATTAACTTAGTAAATTCCTGACTTCCAAACTTCTTAGTAACGGCTGAATTTAGAGCTATTTGTTCTGCCTCATTAAGCGAAGTTGCATCCGTTGTAGCTTGAAGCAAGCGACGATAAATTAACCTTCTATTCCTCATCATTCTCAAGGTATTTTAGATCAAGTAGAAGACACTCTTCTCTTATACCACCACCAGCTGCACAACCAGAAGGATTTCCTGATTTCCAACTATTACAAGCCAATCTCAGAATACAAGGTGTCAATGAATTGTTGAACAACATGTACAACATTATTCGACAACATAACCCATAGGAAATAGAGGAGAGGTTGCTTCGTCTCGAAGAAAGCCTGCACAACGCTCTTGTGAAATTATGTTCCATTTGATTTGGATTTTAGTAAAATAATTCAAAGTTTGATCATATTCAAACAACTTTTACAAAAAAAATCCAAAAACATTCAACTAAGCTTTCAAATTCCACCATGCAAGAAAATTCATTTTCAATTACACCAGTATAGAACATGCATGGAAGGGAAAGTGCAATGAAATGTGTACACAAATAAATATTCTATTTTATTTCTTATTACAAGTATAGAGACAACAATTGAAAAATTAGACCTGCATTTACTCAGAGACAAATATAATACATTAACTAACTGCTACATCCACCACCTAAACAAGGGGTGCGAAGAGCAACACTATATATAACATAATGCACAACATACAATTCTTTGTTGACAAAACTAGCCTTACACACAAACTTATACATTAATTTGGGTAATATGAAATATATAATTTTGTAGTCTACAAAATACCCTTCCTCATTTGTAAAGAGAATCAGCATACTGTACGTCCATAGCACAGACAAGCAAGGTAAAGGTTTTTAGACCATTTTTCCTGAAACATAAATAGAATCAATATGAGAAAAATCAGTTTTTGTAGGTAGTTAAGAACATCAAGTATTGATTTATCACCGCTAACCTTAACATGTGTGCTTGGAAATTGGGATGTCCGGAGAGTTTCTTGTGTTTCGTCGGCAGGTCTGCGCCTTGGTTTGCTTAATATTAGAGCAGATTGATCCCATGTAGCAGCAGTTGCTGTTATTCTGTAACCATTATCCCATCTTCTATGGACTCCTTCGCTAGGGTACAGAAAATCGAGTTCAACGACCTACATATAAAAGGTGGATGATGAGAAAGCTAGGAAAAGAGAAACTGACTGCAGGGCAGAAAAGTTCAACAAAAGTTTGTGCATGTGCAAGGAAGGCAAGGAAAAAACTATAGCGCTAATGAAAGTAACAAGAAATTTAAATTATTTAATTTCAAAATAAAATTTTAAGCCATGGAACCACAGAAAGAAAGCATGGACATGTTTTAAACTAAGTATGTGAGTGTAATCAGACAGGTTTGTGAGCTCTAATTTAATCTGATGACAATAAACAGATTAAATATCATAGGATATCAGTATTAAGCAATCTTAAAATGCTTAACCAGTTTCTCCAGTTGCTGTTATTCTGTAGATGAAGTTAACCTCGAACTAGTCAACAACCACCCTAAAAAATAGGTGAATTTCTTTCGAACTTTGTTGACTTATCCAATCCAAACAAGATTTCAAGCAAACTAGTTTAGAATATTACTCAGAGACCAAACCCAGACCATGTAGGAATAGTGATACTAAATGATATACAGAACATTCAGAACAAAGGCAGGAAAACAAATAATCGAAGCAGAAAAGCTTTTATACCATCGCATCATATCAAACATTAGAAAACAATAAACAGCAAACCTGATCACTGAATCCAGCATTCCGCGACATGACAACACCCCAACGACTTCCAGCAGTGGCCATTGAAGTCACGTGAAAACCTTCTCTCCATTTCTTGTTTATCCATTTGAAGGGGAAAGAGTCGCTTACTTTGTATGACTGTTGTGTATACTGTGTCCCTGAGGAAATCAGAACAAAAATCACAATGAAGTTTTCTCTATCTTGTTCCCTCTCTACTATTGAAAGAAAGAAACCCTCGTGCATGTGGACAAACAACATCCAGATAGAACTTCCAAAAATGGGATGCCGCACAATGTTGCCAATGGCGTGGCGGTAGGGCTCAGCGCAACACTTTTGGCTGCGAGCCCGTCTTCTGCAATATCGGTTATTGCAGCTGCTATTAGGTTTTTTGGGGGAAATTCCTTAGATCCTTTTTCTTAAACCATTGTCTTTTATTTAAAGGTATAAATGTCTATTTGAACCCTTTTAAGGGTAATGTTATGTTCTTCATACTTTTATGTTCTTGCTCACAAACAATCGTTTTGTTGTGCCTACTTAAAGTTCAGTTCTGTTATGTTAATTTCTGTCTTAAGGTTCTTTGATTTTTAATTATGCTGGTCTCTTTATTTGTGTATTTTCCTATTTTTGAGTATTTATGTTTACTTTGTTCGCTGATTGATACTCTTTGCAATAGCGACTGCCTCTATCCACTATACTGCTATAGCATTTTAGGGGGTAAGTGCTATGCGGCGCTATCTAGAATTAACAACATACAAATCACACAGTAAAATTGAGTAGAGCCTCTTCGCCAAATGTATAAGAAATTGGTACAGGAGGGAATAAAAAAGACAAATCATGTAAAATGTAATTTCATGCTAATACAATTTCAAATTGCTCCAAAAATAATATGCAACTGATAAACTTAACTATAAAACTCACCAAGTTTATTCAACCAACAAAAAGTGCTGAACATTTAAATCCTGATGTTCTACAACTATGAATCATGATCTAATCACCTTCACTCCCATTACTGTGAAAGCTACAGATAGTCTGACAGTTCAAAAGAGAGAGACCCAAAATATGACCAAATCGCCCTAAGAATTTGACCAACTAACTTATAGATAAGACCCTAAAAATTTGGATCATATGCATCACAATTTCGCAAAGCAAATATCATTCATGATTTTTAAGTAGTACTGTAAGCAAACAAACCTTTTGACATCACCACAAGAGAGCTCCCATTTGTAACCCCGGCAATAGAAGTAATGTAATAATTCTTCTCCCATTGTTCCATGATCCATTCCTAGAAAGAAACAGAATTGCATTGGTAAGTTTCATCAATTCGAAACAGGTTATAAGGCGTTAGAAATGACTGATGTAGACCATAATATTTAACCTTGTGTAAGAATAAAGGTGACAACTTGTAAACTTGATTTGTAAATCCAGTTCCAGCATCCATAATAAGTGCCCAGAGATTGGAACAAGAAGCCACACAACTAATAAGAAGGCCATCTGCGATTCCCCGTTCTACATGCTGCTCTAATCTTCCATCCGCTACATTGTAATGATACCTAAAAGTACAGCCATGTTTCAGTATAACCACAACATCATGATGATAATAAAACACACATGCAGAATATACGTTTCCCTTCAAGGTATAACTCATTTTTTTGTGAAAATCCCAAATAAATTTACAAAGAATGACGAACTACGTATTCCCTGGCATTTACACGGGTTAAATTTGTATTATTAATATTTTTCCATATATTAACCAATAATCATCTAAGGCGGTTTGAACATGTATTTGGACATCATTATGGTAGATTCAGAGGTAAGCAATTTATCTTTAAACTTAATACATAATAGGGAATTTTAGCATCTCGAGATCCATGTAGCCGAATCCACTTAATGGGATGAGGCCCAGTTATATATATCCAATTGCTCCAATATAGGAAACAACAGCAAAGAGAGATTGCAGTTCTACCTTTGCTTCATTGGCATTCTTGCATTGTAAATTGATATCCATTGTGTAGCAGGAACCCCCAAACGAACCTTCTTCTTGGGCTGTGAATCATCTTCTTCTTCGATATTCAATCTTCCCCTCTTTTGCCCAACCTGGTAAATTTTGATTCGGGAAACGTAGGATCATAATGAATACAATGACACCATCTAAAAATATAAAAGCATGATAATAAAACAAATCCAACGTAAGAGATATAAAAAATAACACCATCAACATTACCTTTTGAGCACCTTCAGTATTAATTGGCCGCAATGCAGGATTTGGTCCAAGCATACTATCAAATAGGGATATTAGCTTGGAATAGTTAGGTTCTTCGTCGAATTTCATGCCCACTACAAACTCAAGAAAATGTCTGAAAGGAGCAGGGCAGAAGCAGCATAACATCTCAGGAGAAGTTCCCATCTTCTTTTTGCAAACAAGATAGGACTTATTATCTCCCTAACAAAGAAAATAAAAACAGATTAAAACAAAATACGTAAAGGAACACAATTGCCACAGCAAATATTTGATGAGAATAAAAAATAAATGTACCCACCTGATAACCTTGCCATGGTAATCGGCCCTTATGAAGAAAAATGAGTGTGTATGCAAGGGATTCAAGATCATCCCTTCTACTAGCAGTTCTTCCCAAATGAGCATGAACACTTGCATATCGAACAGTTCCTCTACGGAAATTAAGAATATCAGCCTCAAGAAGTTTCATAACCATCCAAGAATAAATACACCAATAAAAAGGAGTGAAAATGAAAAATGATGCCAGTAGAATTTAAGAGAAAGGGTTTTCAAAGAAAGGAGAAGGGGAAAAAAGAAACCTGAACATATCAGGGCGTTGATCGTATTCAACATGCTGCCCATTGGACGTGTCTCTCCACTTTGTGGCTGAAAATAAAAAGCCTCATAAGACTAAAAAGAAAAGGACCAGTAAGAACGAAACATATCATCCTTCACATTCAAACTACTCACCTAATCCGAGGTCAACAAGAAACAATTTCTTCTCTTGTGCTGTACCTGGCTGACCTAGTAAAAAGTTTTCTGGTTTTACATCTCCATGCACATATCTAATAATGAAAAATAGCAATATTTAGAAACACGGAACTCAAAACTCAATCAATATAACCGACTACAGGCTGAATATAAATCTGTTTGATCCATAACATACCCCTTTGAATGCATCTTGTCTAAGATAGACAGTGACTCAACAGCAATACAAGCAGTCATTTCTGCAGACATCCTACACATTCAAGAGACAAGCAATGAATTCCAATAAAAAAGCAGACAATCACAAAAAGGTAAGGAAAAAACAAGAAACAGATTAGTCATAGGTTTACTGTTGAAGAAAAAAATGAAAAAGATAAGAAAGAGGACAAAGCCAGAAGTAGAAAGCACAGATATAATATAGCATTCATGAAGAAAAAAATTGAAAAAATAAGAAAGAGGACAAAGCCAAAAGTAGAAAGCAGATATAATATAACATTCATGAATGAAAATAAACAATTAATGCACAAAGCAGGTCAAAGTTAAAATGGTAGAAGTATTAAATTCAGTATAGATTTACATGAAAAATATAATTCAAGATCACTACAAAGCTCAATATCAAATTTTCTTCGTAAAAAAAAAACAGAAGACTGACATCTCAAAGACTTTTAATATAAAGCATTTGCACACAACAAAAGCAACCAAACCTTATCCCATTAAGGGAATAGGCTACATGGACCAAACGGCATCATATCGTTCTGCATAAATCAAGTCAATAGCCAAACCAAAAACCAGATATAACAAATACAACTAATCTTGTTGTTTTAGTTACCTACGCATATGGAAGAAATTGAAACTACAAACTGAGTCTTACCTAACTACAATATAAATCTTAGCAAAGAAAACTTAAAAAACATAAAATCAAAGTATAATGGCCATTATTGTAAAACACAAGACCGATAAAGAAGCAGATAAAAAGATAAAGGGCTTATACTCACGCCTGGCCTGTGGTATTCCACACATCCCACAAACTTGGACCAAGCATGTCCATAACCTGCATATGATATGACGATAATAATTAAAAATTAGTTAATTGGGAAAGCTGGCAATGAAACAATACAATACTTGTTGTGTAGATCATACCATCACGTAATATTCTCCTTGCCTTCCTTTATAATGTACTTTAGGTATTCCGTGACTTCCACCAAGGGTGCTTCAAAACAAATTACAAAAATCAAATCTCAGGCATATTTTCTTTTCCCCAAAACTTGTATACATAAATGCAAACCAATTTACAACATACTGCAATTAATACACCTACTTGTACACTTGCCATTCATAAGGAGGGCCATAGTTACAGCCTTTACTATTTCTATGTTCAAATTTCAAAGCCACCTGAAATATGAAAGATAGCAATCAACTTAAAGCCAAAGACAAACTCTTTAACCACTTCAAAGCAATAACCCTCAGCATACCTCAGTGGCACCGGGGCCATTAAGGCGATCATTACCACCAGTAACTCGACGACCAACGAAAACCTGTCCAAACCCACCTTTGCCAAGTTTCCTCTCCACTTTGTACACAGGCGAACCTCCTACTTGAACCTTTGGGTCAAAACAAATTAAAGGAAAGAAAAAAAATATAGAAATGAATAAGCACGGATGTATTAACGTGGTTACATCAATCAATAATAAAAAAATAATGAATGAATAAATACACTACACTATGGCCACATTTAACCAAACAGCTTAATTTTTTTTATTTCCCTTTGTTTGTTCGAAGCACTTTCAGGCACTAAATGCGGGCATCTCTCCCCGCCGGTATTCGAACAAACAACTTAATTTCGAAAAGCTTAATTAAGTATAACATTTAAAGATATTAAAATAAGTTCAAAAGAGCTTATTAGTAAGTCAATTTGGATTTTAAAAAAGAGAATCTTGCAACATAAATGAACTTCTTAAATCATAGCTCCTTGTATTAGATTAAATTGATTTTTTTCCATAAGCTCTCTTATTTAACTTCTACATAGTCACCATAAATTCATACAAATTACAATCATTTATGCAATCAAGTTACCACAAATACTAAATTTCTTTTAATCAAAGCAATCTAAAATGTTTACATGAAATGAAAAATTGAAAAAGTTCATAAATTCATACCCTTTCAGGAAAAGGAGTAGTATTTCCCTCATCCTCTTGAGGAACGCCTTTATTAGCACTCAAACCCCCACTTTCATCGCCCATCTCTTCCTCCTCTTTCCTTACGTCGTTATCCGACTCAGATATCTCGATAACCGATATCTTCTGCTCGTTTTTCTTTGCCGCCGCGACAGCGGCGCGTGTCTTCACGTATTTGTCCGCTTGTTCGGTTTTTTCACGGCTTACCGGAGCAAGACGACGTCGGCGTCCGCTACGAAGCACCCGCATTCTCTAAACCCATGCAATCGGTTGGAAAAGCTGATGATTATCCCGATCATCATATGCGTTGATTCATCGATGAAATTGTTGATTGGGTTTGCAAAATAATTGTATAGAAAGAGGAAATAAAATTGGTTGGGTTAATTTGGATAATTAGGGTTAGGGTTATGCACGAAGTGAACGAATTTTGAATTGGGGGAAGGATGATATGAGAGTGAGATAAGATCCAAAAAAAAAAAATCTTTTATCTTAGATTATCTTTGGTAGGACAAAACCTACCTAAATCTTATTTTTATTTTGAGTCTAAGAAATAAACATAGATATGTGGTATTGGCCACATTTTTTTAATGAGAGATTCTTCTAGAAATTATTTATTTTAGTTGGATTGATTTTCATTTCACTACAGGGGAGTCGGCTAAACTTGATTGAATTGATTGTCGAGCTCGATTTTTAATTTAGAATATTTTAAAATATAAATAAATTTTGAAACGTTGTATTAGTCGTTGGAAGATTTTTATTGATTTGTGTATTGGTATATTTTAGTGAAGGTTGTAAGATGCGACGTGGGGTTTTTAGTCGCCCATTTATCGAATCAATCGTCTATTTATTAGATATGTTGCTCTTCTATTGGATATCTCTCATTCCTCAATATAAATTATCAGACATGGGAACTGGGGAGTGATGTGTCTTTATCTTGGAATGACATGGAAGAAGTCATGAGAAAAGTGGGTCACACTTCTCTAAATAATAGGAGATAAACTGTTCAATTTCTCAGTGGTTGCTATTTCCAATGAAGTATTGGATCCAGACCCAGTATGCCTATAAATACCTCTAATAGCCCTTACACATGGAAATACACCCATATAGAGTTTTTCACCCCACGTGAGGTAAATCTCAACCTCACAGGAACCTTAAAACCTATAATAGTCTTTAATCACTAAGGATTGTCACGCATTTGTACTTTTAGCAAGTACAATTGACGCCCATCGTGGGACCCTGATAAAATTGACATGGGCGACCATTGCAGTATTCAGTCGGATTATTGTCCTCGCATTCATTATCCATGTCCATCATGGTGAATAAAAAAATTGCAACTCAGTCCAGCGAGGAAAGTGTCATAACAGAGATATGTGTTGGTATGGGCAGTCTTTGTCACCATAACCAAACCCTGTAGAATAACGTCCTTCATATCCATCAGCATCAACAAGAGACAGACATAGCGGAAAATTTGGAGATATCGGATTCCCAATCTCCATCCAATGAAATATGGGAGGTGTATGTCTCAGATAACTCCAATATATCATCATTGGCTATGTTCGACTAACGCATCGACCTGTATGAACATGTGCCCTCCATCAACACTCAGATGGTCATTATCGGGGCACCTTGCTTTTTGAAGTGCAAGCTCTTATCTGGCAGCTTTAGAGATGCAACTTTGAGGTGGTATATGGGCCTCCCTCGACTATTTGTCACTAGCTAACAAGACTTAGTGAAGAAGTTAGTCCACCAATTCACCACAAGAAGGCATAGGAAGTTTACTGCCACCAGTTTATTCAAGATTTTCCAAGGCCCCTTAGAGTTGATGTGGGGGTATCTTATTTGCTTTAATGAAGTAACAATCAAGGTAATCCATCCACATTGGGAAAAGTTTGTTTGAGCATTCCAAAACTGGCTCGAGGCGGGACACTTCAACAAATCTATTTCCTAGAGGCCAATGGTGTCCTTGGCTGAGATAGTAACACAAGCAGAATGTTGCATCAAAGATGAGGAGAGAAATGCTAAAAAAGAAGGCTCAGGATGCAAAATAATTCACTACCAATACATACATCTCACAAAGGAACTAATACATGTTGCCCATGAAGGACACGACAACGTCCAAACAAAGTGGAAAACCCACTGAAAACCCCATTCTCCTGAATGCCCATCGAGAGAAAATAAGGTTATAGGTCCTACATATACATAACATCCCTCAGCCGCCAACTTCCATAACATCCTCATAGTTAGTTCAAGTTCCATAGGGTTAAGAGTTATTAAACGGAAAATTGTTACCAACTCAAAATGGAGATAGATCGCCTCATCTAAGAATGGAACCTGGAGAAATACATCATGGATAGCCCCGCTAGAGGACTAGTGTCACGTCTTAAAAAATACGATCATTCACGAAGCATTCGCACGCTCGCGGAAAAATGACTCGAACAGAGTCGCCGCCGAACTTTATTTATTCTTAAGAAGTAAAGAGAAAATATTAATAAAACTCTTAAAAGAAAAAGAAGATGGTCGTTGCAACTAAATTCGGGTTCGGGAGTCGATTACGCAAGGGGAATGTATTAACACCTCTTACATCCGTGCTAAAGTCAGAAGATGGCATAAATCAATAAAAACCAACACACAATTCTCTCTTTGCAAATAAATAAATAAGCACAAATTAGGATAGGACATGTGGCCATGCTAAAGTAAAAAAAAATACTCAATTCTCTTTCTCTCTCGCCTCATGTGGAGAACGAAAATAGAAGAAATTAAATTCTTCTTCTTCTTCAATCATGTACACACACGTTCTCTCTCTCTCTCTCTCTCTCTCTCTCTCTCTCTCTCTCTCTCTCTCTCCTTCTTTTGAAAGTTTTATCAATAAGAACAAACTAAAAACAACTCTCTCAACACTAAAATTCAGAAAACTGTAATAACAAAAAGAAAAAGCTACTGGCGGGAGTCATGGAGTTAATGATGGTATCATAGGTTTGAAGTTATTTTGAAAATGGTGGTTTGTTGAATGGTTGTGGATGTATGGTAAGGAGAGTTTGATATGTGAAGGTGTTTAAGGGTGGACGGAAAAAATGAGCCATGATGGAGGGTAGTTTAATGGTGGCAGACGAAGGCGGTTAGGTGATGTTTGGTTTGTTTGATGAGGGATTTGAATAAGAGGTGTGGTTGGGAGGAAGAGATAAATAGTAAAATGAATAGTGATATGGTGATGATGGAAACAAGAAAAGGTTAACAGAAGATGGAAAACAGAGGGAATGGGTGGTGAGTAGAGGAGGAGGTTGTGAGTTTGTTGTGTTGTGGTGATGAGATGTGGAGAAGGGCAGTTACGCATGTATAGAAGAAGAAGAGGGGAAATTGAAAAACACTTCTGTCTTTTTTATGAATGAGTAAGACTTTAATTTTTATGTTATGTCCTCCCTATTAATGTGTAGTTAATTTTCAACAAATATGCATCAATGATCATTATTAGTTTTTTTTAAACAAAATTAGTCTTAATGCCTTTTTTAGAGACCAAATGATTAACACCAATTAAAAATTAAAATAAACTTAAACACTTAAAAATAAATAAAATAAAGTCGAACAAAAAATAACAATAGTTCTATTTATTTATTCTGAACATTCTGACAAAGAGATAAAAATAAAACGACTTAAAACGAATAAAAATCGGATGCAAAAATGCCCTAAAAATTAAAAAGAATGTACTAAAATGATCAGCGCAAAATAAACCTCTGGAAAACAGACAGGTTTTGATCAAATTTTGAAGTAAAAAATGATTGATTAAAAAGGCTTAGTATGATCAAAATGCAACCAAAAAATAGTTGAAAAAAATAAAATGAACACGTCAGACTAAACTATGTGAATCGTAGATTAATAAACTTGACGTTTGCAAGCCCATTTTTGAAGTTTTTCGCCCATTAATTCCACATACATTTGAAAATTAATTCAACCGGTCTGTCTGTAGATCCGAGAATTTATTTTGGTTGACATTTGAAGCATTATGCGGAACAAAATGCATTCTATAGTGAGTAGATGATGCAAACGTCTAGTGAATGCATTGGTTTATTGATTGAAGAATTATGAATAGGTAATCATATGCAAAGTAATCAACTTTTGGACCCCTTTGCTTCTAATTCTCAACCATAATGACAACCAAAATCCTACAAAGATTCAGATGACGATAGTATTCTTGATTGTCACCCTCTAACCTCTGAAACATGATGCAATGGGATGGATGATGCATTGAGATTGAGAGGACAATCTTTTAACTTCTTAATCAAAAGATGACTTAATGAATATCATCAAGACCAGATAAAATGTCAGAACTTCATACTTTTCATCTAAACCTTAATGAATGCTTTTGATTGGTGGAATATATGATTGAACAAAATGATTACGCTATGTTTATGCAGGTGAAAACTTAGGGTAAAATTTAGGGTATGACAACTAGGAGAATCCAACTCTTTAGGGTGAGATTCCTTAGATAGTCTTGGATACAAAAAGAGGAAGGGGCCAAATAAAGGAGGAGAGGGAATGTCCATTCGCCACACCATCAACACCATCGCATGAGGATTCACGAGGTGGAAATACCATTTCCACTTGGAAGATATATGCCCGCCAAATCCTAGTTGTTGGTGGTTCACTTATCGACTCTAAGACAGGAGAATCAAAAGCTCTAGAGGCAAAGGTTACCTTTTCCAATAAGGATGTTGTCAGGATTCACCTACACAATGATGACCCCGTAGTTATGATCATTTGATGCAACTATTGGGAAATTAAAAGAGTCATGATTGATCAAGAGAACTCTGTGGACATCCTATAATAAGGTGCACTTGAGAGGTCCGTCTGGATTTGGATGATCTCAAACCCTTCCATGGATTGTTGGCGGGGTTCTCTGGAAAGCTAGTACATGTTAATGATTTCATAACGTTGAAGACCATCTTTGGAGTAGAAGAAAATGCAAGACAAATCAAGATAATATATATAGTCATTGATGCACCTTCATATAATATGATCATATAGAGGTTCTATTTTGACCAACTAGGGGCCTTCTTATCTACTTTGTATATATGTATGAAGTATTCACTCCCAAATGGGAGAGTCAGTGTTATCTATGGGGACCAGGACATTTCTAGAAAGTGTTGTGTAGAAAGCTTGAAGTTCAAAAAGGTGGTGAAGGTAAAGTCACCAAGAGAATCTCATGTTAGGTGGAGGAATATTAATTGGAAGTTTGTCACTATAATCCAATAATGGTTGGATTTGAGTGTATATCCACATGTCGAAGCTGAAACTGAAGCGCGGAAAGTGTTGAATAAATTAAAAGAGTTATATAAACGCAAAAATATGCAAAATAAAGCATATTTGATTAGGAAGTTGGTTAATATGAAATACAAGAATATTAACTCAATGGCAGGTTGAAGGTTCAAGTAAGGGACTTATTGTCATCATGATTAATTCCATGTATAGGTCATCATGAGGGGAAACATTCATATTGGGTCAAAAAATTGTCTAAAGATCAAAGACTCACCCAAACAAGTGAGAGAGACACTGTATATTCACCTAAAATTGTAAGGCAATGGGTGTATGGATCCTCTCACTTATAAAGTGTTCAACCGCAACTTTTTCAAACAATGTGGGACTTACACTTTGTTTCTCAATAATTTATCCCTCAAGTGTGAGTCCATCCACTATGATTCTCCTCAAGCAGAAGCTCTTTCATCCACATACTTGTACCACCATTGACAAACACCCTTACAATGTCACATGCACTTCAATTGGACGCGTCGCCTAACCACCACCATGTTAGGAAAACTTTTGATACAAAAAGTTGATCCCTTACTCGATCCTGTCTCTGATACCACTTACGAGTCATCATGAGAGGAAACATTTATATCGAGTCAAAGACTCTTCTAAAGGTTAAAGACTCGCCTAAACAAGTGAGAGAAACACCACATATTCAGCCAAAACCTTAAGGCAATAGGTGTATGAGTCATTTCACTTATAAAGTGTTCAACTTTCATTTTTTTTAAATGTGGCGCTTACATAAGTCACACTTATTTTTCAACAAAGATCTTAAAAACTATTGAATGATCTTTGAAACCACCAATTTTTGGGGATATGATAATTACATATCTCACTTTTGTTGCTCAGCGAAAAATGCCTTTGGACAATACTCGCAGTAACAAACGATTTAACGATGAAGTTACTGCTCTCGAGGGCTTGAATTTTGTTGTTCGATTTCAATGTATTTGTCACCAAAATCATAGGAGCATTTGTTCATCATTTACTTCACATCTCTTTTTCTCCCTTCAATATGTCGAAATCGTCGTTCTCAGGGGCATTCATTCAAAATTCAAATAGAATATTGCATATCGGCATCCCTACTATGAGCACATGTTTATGTCATATATTATTTGTAGTCAATCTTAACTTCAATTGTTATAGTAATTAAACGTAGAAAATGATGGGATAATATTGTCATCTTCGGTATATATTCAGGGCGTTGCTTGTCTTATTTGTTGAATGAAAAATGTTATTCTTACACTACATTATACATCTACACTGTATTTAATATTCACCAATATAGTGAATAGTAAAATATTATAATAATATATTATTTAAAATATATATGTAAAAATATTATTTTTTATTATTTTTTATTATTTTTTATTATCTGAACGTTTATTAATCAATTTCATAACTTTTTTTTATTAATTTCATAACTTGTATTAACCAATTTTGATGGCTATTCAAAATTATTTTTAATATCTGAACGTTTATTAATCAATTTCATACCTTCACTAACCAACTTTTTACTTTTCATTAACCAACTTTAATTTATCACTAAAAGCTATTTTTAATATTTTGACGTTTATTAACCAACTTCATTGCTTCATTGACCAATTTTTTACATTTAATTAACCAACTTTTTTCACTATTTTAATTTGCGTGCATTATTCATAGACAATGTTCATGTGTACTATTCATATCATATTCATGCACTGTTCATAAATATATATTTTTTTAATTTAAAAATACAATGTTCACCGTATAAACACGGTAAACAATATAAACAATATATGAATGGAAACCTGCTTTCTATGGAAAAATGCCCAAAGGTGACCCATAATTTTGGTGTATCAAAGCCAAAAATGCAGTGGAAACCACGACCGAAACCACCTGAGTTAGAAACAAAAACTCTTTATAAACCTAAAGGATTTAGCAGTGTTACTCAAACTGAAGAACAAAATAGAGAATGTACAAAGGTACAAAGCAGTGGCACAGACAAGGGCAAATGAATAGTTCAAAAAGGGACACCAATAAGAGTTCAATGCACCAATGTTTTTGAGGCACTAGGGATTTAGAATGATCCTCTGATGTACTAAGATATTGGAACATGATGCTTGCTTGGAATGTTCGGGGGCTAAATAAAAAGGGTAAGCTCAGGGAGACTAGCTCTCATCTCCTAGAGTTTAGACCCAACATTGCTATATTATTAGAAACTAGGGTGAAGAAAGCTAATGCTACTAGTATCAGGAAGTTGCTTCATATTCAAGGTGCTTATCTTGACAACTATGATAATCATTCTAATGGTAAGATTTGGATAATCTGGGATCATACTTGCATTGACATTAGGGTCATTAGTATTAGAGGTTGGTAATAGAGGAAGTTGCTTCATATTCAAGGTGCTTATCTTGAGCAACCTGAAGAAGCTGCTGCTATCTTCTAATGATACTAGTAGCATTAGCTTTCTTCACCCTAGTAGGGTCTTTGGTACTTGCTTAGTGACTTCAATAATGTTATGAAGAATCAAGATAGAATTAGAGGTAAATGCTTACAATTGTCGAGTACATTGATATTACCAATATGATGACTAACATTGGCATGTATGAAATGGAAAACTCTGTGTATTATTATACATGGTATAATAATCATGTTGCATGTGCTATTTATTCCAGTATTGATAGAGTTTTGGGCAATATGGATTGGTTTCAAAACCACTTGGATGTTACCCTTAATATCATTCCCCTAGTGTGTCTGATCATGCCCTTTTATGGCTTAGGGGTCATGATAATTATATTACGAAAAAGAAGAATTTCAAGTTTATAAATTGTGTTGTTAATCTGGAGGGAGACCTATGTTTGTTCTTTGGGAAAAGCTGAAGAGATTACAACCTATTTTGAGAAGATTGAGTAAGCCTATTTTGTGTTTTCATCAAGATATCATTAAAGCCAGGGCTACTCTTCTCCAAGCCCTGCAAGAGCTTTTGAATGACAGGATGAACTGTCAGAAGATTATGGCAATTAATACTTATACTGAGGACCTTGTTAGATTGAATGAAATAGAAGAGAATGTCCTTAGGAAAAAATATAAAATTGAATGGTTGAAGTTAGGTGATGGTAATAACTCTTATATCCATGCATCTCTTAAAATAAAGTACAAAGTAAAATGTATTAACCTGCTGCATATTGATGATGGTGATGTGGTAACCAGCCAACAAGATATTGAAGATGTTGTTCTTAATTACTATGGAGAGCTGGTGGGACATCGAACTAATAATCTTACTCATATTGATGTTTCAGATACGAGAGAATGTAGCCACCTGAACACTAACCAAAGAGCCAACCTGATAGCTCATATTGGTGATCATGAGATCTTATATGCTCTCCAAGGGATAGGTGACATGAAGTCTCATGATATAAATGGTTTTAGAGCTAGATTCTTCAAGTCTAGTTGGCAAACTATTAAGAGCAATGTGATTGTTGCAGTCCAGAATTTCTTTCAGCATGAGAGGTTCTATAAGGCTGTTAACTGTACTGTGCTCACCCTTATTCCAAAATTTGAAGGCCCCACCTCCATTAAGGATTATAGACCCATTGTTGGGTGTACAACTATGTATAAGATCATCTCTAGGATTCTCACTACAACACTTAGTAAATTTGTTGGTAGTATTGTGAGTCTTTGTTAGGCTACTTTCATTCCAGGCCAGCAAATCCATAACCATATCCTCTTTGACTATGAGTTGATCAAAGGATACTCTAGGAAGGGGGTACTCCCATGTGCATTATCCAACTTGACCTGCAAAAGTAATATGACATGGTTGTTGGACTGCTTTAGAGAATATTCTAAAGGAAACTGGTATGCCTGCATAATTTATCTGTTGGATTATGCTTGTTTTCTCTACAGTTTCATACAAGTACAATGTTAATGGTTCTTATTTTGTAGTGTTGCATGCTAGAAGGGGAATTAGACAATGAAACCCTTTATCACCCTTGCTCTTTGTCATAATTATGGAATACTTGAACAAACTGTTGTTCAAGATGCAGAAAAATCCAGATTTCAACCATCATGCCAAGTGTGAAAGACTCTCAATCACCAATTTGGCCTTTGCTGATGATGTTTTACTTTTTGCTAGAGGTGATTGTGGTTCTATTAAACTGATCATGGATTCCCTTGACCTCTTTGCCAAGTCCACTGGTCTGACTATGAATCCTAGGAAATGTAAAGTATTCTTTGGTGGGGTTGATGCGAATACCAGGGATATGATCACTACCATGACCACTTTTGAGTAGGATACCCTCCCTTTTAGATATATGTGTGTTCCTTTGTCCGATAAACAGTTGAATATTCATCATTATATGAGTCTTGTAGATAATATTGTTAGAAATGTCAGACATTGGAGCATCAACCTTCTTAGTTATGCAGGTAGAATGCAACTTATCAAATTTGTCTCATTTGATGTCACTAACTATTGGATGCAATGCCTCCCCTTCCCAAGGTTGTGATTCATAAAATTGATGCAATTCTGTGTTCTTTTCTTTGGACTGGTAACTCAGATATTAGTCGCAAGAGTCCTATTGCCGGGAAGTAAGTGTGCAGGCCTAAGAAGTATGGTGGTCTAAACATCATTGAGTTGAGTACTTGGAACACCACCACAATGTTAAAAATCCTTTAGAATCTTTGCAAGAAATCCGATAATCTTAGAGTGAAATGGATACATAGTTACTACTTCAAAGAAGGTGAGTTGATGAATATGGATGCTAAGGCTAGCCATTCATAGATTATGCGTACTATTCTTCATCAAAGAGAGAAAATTGCACATATGCAAACCCTTTGGCAACATCAATTGCAATGTGATAGATTCACCACTAAGAAAGTGCACTTGAAGCTTAGAAGCATGCATGAAAATAAAGTGACATTGAACCGAATAATTTATGGTAATGTGGCAAGACCAAGGGCGGTAATGACATTATGGTTGACTTGTCATCGGAGAATCCCTACGAAAGCTAGGCTTTGTAGACTCGGATTGATTGATACTAATGAAATAACAGAAACTTTGTAAAATGTTTCTATGTATTGAATATTCTGCATAATTTACAATCATTATATAACTATACAAAGAGACAAATGGATTCTATTTTAGGAAGTAAATCATTCTAGACCTTGACAAATTAACTCTAAATCATTGTCACAATCTGTCACAATGAATGCTAACAGACAACTTATGACAGCTTGACAATAATACTACAGTTCATTACTCCCCCTCAAGTTGGAGATTGAGGATGATGAGATCCCAGCTTGCCTGATAGTTCTCGAAATTGTTTTATTCCCAAAGACTTTGTGAAAATGTCTGCTTGTTGTGGCTTAGTTGGTATGTGGACAGTAGCTATAATTCCCTTGACAAGAAATTCTCGAATGAAGTGACAATCGACTTCAATGTGTTTCGTTCTTTCGTGGAAAACCGGATTCGAAGCTAAATGAATAGTAACACGGTTGTCGCAATGTAGAACTGTAGGAGAATCACATTTTACTTGTAAGTGTGTAAGTAATCTTCGTAACCATATGACTTCACTTGTGGCGTGGGCCATTGCTCTATACTCTGCTTCACTCGAGGACCTTGATACGGTAGTTTGCTTCTTAGTTTTCCAAGAAATGGGAGATGTTCCTAACTTCATGACATAACCTGATATTGATCTTCTGGTTAATGGACATGACGCATAATCTGAATCACAATATGCAACTAGTCTGAGGTCATTATCTCTTGGTATGATAATTCCTTGCCCCGGTGAAGACTTCAAGTACCTCAAAACATGTATGGTCGCGTCCTAGTGCCCCTGGTGAGGTTCCTGCATAAATTGACTCAGAATATGGACAAAATATGTTAATTCCGGTCTAGTGATTGTGAGATAAATGAGTCGTCCCACCAACCTACGGTACTGTGAAGAATTCTCATATACAGGACTTGAATCCAATGCTAATTTATGGTTTGGTTCAAGTGGGATAGAAGAAGGTTTGCAAGCTAGCATCCCACATTCATTTAGAATATCCAAGGCATATTTTCTTTGACAAATGAATAATCCGGAAGAACCGCGAGCTAACTCTAGTCCAAGAAAATATCTCAACTCTCCCAAATCCTTCATGTGAAAACACTTACTGAGGTATTGCTTGAATTTTTCACATGACTTTGCATCATTCCCAGCCACAACCAGGTCATCAACATAAATTAATACAACTATGAAAATTGAACCATGTGAATATGTAAACAAACTATGATCAGCTTCACATTCTTGGAAACCATACTTCACCAATGCTTAGGATAATTTTGAGTACCAATTGTGTGAGGCTTTCCTAAGACCATATAGTGACTTTCTTAGGCGACACACCATCTCTTTATTGAAAACTTTGTAACTTGGAGGGATCTCCATATATACTTCCTCATCTAATTCTCCATGTAGGAACGCATTACTCACATCCATTTGGTGAAGTATCCATCCTTTGGCTACCGCAAAAGTAAGTAAACACCTCACAATTGTCATTTTGGCAACTGGTGCAAAGGTTTCGTTGAAGTCATCCCCTTCAACTTATGTGTATCCTTTCGCCACGAGTTGCGCTTTGTATTTCTCAACTTCACCGGTCAATTTGTATTTAACCTTGTATACCCATCTATAACCCACTGCCTTCTTTCCTTTAGGGAGCCTTGATATTTCCCATGTTTTATTTTCTTCCAAGGCTTTAAGTTCTCGGGACATGGTTTCTCTCCATTCTTGTTTGTGAATGGCTTGCTTGTATGATTAAGGCTCTTCAATGCTTTCAACCGCTGCAAGATAAGCTTGATGTTTTTGTGAAAACCCATCATAATTTACATAGTTTGATATAGGATAAATTATACCTGAAGAAGTTGACGGCTTTGGCGATGTACATGTGTGGGTTTTCTCAGTTGAGTAGTAATAATAATCATCAAGTCTTTTTGGTGGTTGTCTGTTCCTTGGCCCTGTGAGCAAATTCTTTACTTTGAATAAGTTTTGAATGATAGCAAATTGTGTGATCATTGTCTAATTGTTGGTTGTGCATTATTTTACATGCTTCATTTGTGTTTTTAGCCTATACTATTGTTTCGTGTCTTTACATAAAGCTCCACATTGATACATGTCTTAAAAGAACTCATAAAAACTGTTTTGAGTCAGTATGTATCAATACATGTTCATTTGCATCGATACATAAACTTGCTTTAAATAACAAAACGTTTTTGCTTCAGTATGTATCGATCCATACGAGTCTTGTATCGATACATGCTTAGTTAAAGTGCTCTATGTATCGATACATACGAGCTTTGTATCGATACATGCTTAGTTAAAATGCTCTATGTATCGATACATACGAGGTTTGGATCGATACATGCTTGTATTAATTCTCTAAAATTAATCAAAGCTACAGTATGTATCGATGCATAATCTCTTGTATCAATACATAAGTCTGTTTTGTCTACTAACAGCTTCTTTTATTCATATATATAAGCAGTATTTTGACAGATCATGACATGTACGAATTTTGAGAGGGAAAAACAGTTGAAACACAAATCAAAGGAGTGTGTAGCAGTAATTGTTTTTGAGCAGTTAGAAAGCTGAAAGAGACTTCATCTTCTTCATCTTCTCAATCTCTTTTCTTCAAGAACATCAACACATAATCATTCTTGTTCTTTGGATTAAAAGATCAACGAGATAACGTTCAGTGGAACGATCAAGGATCTAGCTGAGGTGTTCAGTGGAACGATCGAGGATCTAGCTGAGTTGAAGATTGAAGGGGGTTTCGAGGAAAAACCAACTGGTTTGTCCTTCAAGAACTGGAGTGTTCTTGCGGGTTTGTTAGTCACGTTTGCAGAACAGATTCAGCCGTAACGTAGGGTTTGGAAATTGGTTAATTTCGCAAACAGGTCGTGGAACCGGTGAATTGTTTGCAATTTCTTGCAGGAAATTCTTGATCGAGCTCAGATCAAGTGGAGGTTTTATACAAGAAGAAGATCTTGGGATTTAGAATTCTGTCTGTGTATAATAACCTTGTATCAACGAATTCGGCATTATTGATAATTACAGTTCTCAATTTCATTTGAAATTGAGAGGGAGACGTACCCACACGCCAGGACGACAGTGGGGAACTTCCTTACCAAATCTCTGTGTATCGTATTCTTTCCTTATCTCTCTTTACGTTTTCAACAGTTTTGTGAATTCAGTTGGTGTATAGTGACTGTACCTTTTGTGATACAATAGTGGAAAGAAAACTTTATTTAAACTCCACCATTGCTCATCATTGATCACATACACACCAACTGTTTGACAAAACTGTCAGCTGAGTTTTTATTCATTGGAATCAGAATTTAGTGATAAGTGCATTTGATTTGATAAGATTCTGGTGTTAATAATCTCTATCGTTCTAATTCAAATCCAGCATATAAATTCGCGTGTCCGGTTTTCTAGTAGCGGTTCAGAATAGACGGAAGTCGATTCGGGACTGTAACTTTCCGCTAAGTTTCACAAACTCTGATAAGAATTTATAAATCCGTTTATTTTAAAGAGGTGATCTATTCACCCCCCTCTCGATCACTAGCCACACCGTCTAATAAGTGGTATCAGAGCACCGGTTCGTTGGTGTTCTGTGGCTGCCTGTAACGATATGGATTATGAACCAAAGGGGGCGTATAATAGAGCGCCGATTTTCAACGGTGAAAATTACGGCTACTGGAAAGACTGCATGTGAGTTCATATAAATTCTGTGGATAGGCTAGTATGGGCTGCCATTGAAAATGGTCCTTTTCAAATTACAATGACAAATGCGGCTGGCGCCATAGTACCTAAACCAGAAGGTGATTGGAATGAGAAAGATGAGAAAAAGTGGTTGTGTGATTGGAAAGCTCGAAATATGCTAATTTCAGCACTTGGTGTTGATGAGTATTATCGGGTATCCCATTGCACAACAGCTAAAGAAATGTGGGATGCTTTAGAAGTTGCCCATGAGGGTACTACTGAAGTAAAACAGTCCCGCATTAACACACTCAATCAAGAGTTTAAGCTCTTTCGCATGAAACAAGGAGAATCTATATCCGACATGCAAAAGAGATTTACTCATCTCACTAATCGGTTGAATGCACTTGGAAAACCTGTTTCCAATGAAATAGCTACTAATAAAATTCTGAGGTGTCTTAGCAGGGAATGGCAACCTAAAGTAACAGCTATTAAGGAAGCCAACAATCTAACGACACTTACGATTACAACTCTGTTTGGAAAGCTGGAAGAACATCAGCAAGAATTAGAAAATCTTGAAAAGTTTGAGAACAAAAGTAAGAAGGAAAAGGAGAAGAAGAGAGACAAAGAGGGAGAGAAGAAGCCAATAGCTCTTGTGGCCTCTAGCTCTAAGTCCTCACGAAAAGAGCAAAGTGACAATGACTCTAGTAGTGACAAAGATTCGGATGATGAGGAAATGGGACTGTTTATAAGGAGATATAATAAATTCATTCGAAAGAATGGAGTCAAGCATTCCGACAAAAATTTCATGAAGTTTTGAAGACAATCTACTGATTTAAAACAGAAAGAGTATAAGAAGAGTAGAGGAAAAGGATCTTGTTTTAATTGTGGTAAATCCGGACATTATAAAACAGATTGTCCTATGAAGTATAAGGATCAAGGAAAAGCTCCACCAAAAGGGTACAACAAACAAAGAAGAGCTTACATTGCATGGGAAAGTGATAGTGATTCATCAAGCACACAAAGTTCAAGTGATAGTGATGAAACCGCAAATCTGTGCCTTATGGCTCACACCAAAAATCTGCCATACCACAAGAAGAAAACCAATGACAAAAAGGTAAAACAAGCCTATTATAATAATTTCTCTTCTATGTCTTTTTCCGAACTGAAAATAGCTTTTGAAAAACTGCATAACGAAGCTGTAGATGCTTTTAAAAGATTATCTTCCGATAAACAAATTTTTTCATTTCTGGAAGGTAAAGTTTACAAAGCTGAAAATAATTTAGAAAGGTTAAAAGCTAGTATTGCAGAAAATTCAAAAACTATTGACATTGATGGATGTAGTAAAGTTAGGTATTGTGAAGCTTGTCACATTTGGCAACAAGAAGTAAACACTCTCAAGGTCAAATTGGAAAAAGCTTTACAGCCTAAGGTTACTTATGCCGTTGACTCTAGGTTGTTTAAGAAGTCATTAAATCCACCATATGCAAAATACTCTTTTATTCCAAAGGATTTAATGAACAAGAATAAACAAACACGTCATCATGGTTTATGCCATTATTGTTGTCGTGCTGGCCATACCATTGAGAAATGCAAGTTTAGGAGATTTCTTGTTCCTAAAGGCATTTATCAATGGAAGCCAAAAGGCAACCATGTTAGCACTTACCCACTTGGACCCAATGAAACTTGGGTACCAACTTCTCTCTTTTGATATTGTAGGATGAGTGCCTTGCTTCCGTAGATAGAAGATGGTTTCTTGACAGTGGTTGCTCAAGGCACATGACCGGTGATATATCGCTTTTTATAGACTTCAAAGCAAAGAAGAAGGGATATGTTACTTACGGAGACAATAACAAAGGAGCTATACTTGGCAAAGGTAGTGTAGAAGACATACTCAAGGAAGCTGTTATGGAAACTGATCAGTCCAGAACAGTTGCCCATGAGAAGGAGGAAGATACTAGTCATGAAGAAGATGAGGAAGAAAGGACAGCTGAAGTGAATGACCTTCCACCAGCTTGGAAATCTTCAAAGGACCATCCTATTGACAACATCTTGGGAGATATTTCAAAGGGAGTAATGACTCGTTCTAAGATAAGTAATTTTTGTTCTCACTTCGCTTTTGTTTCACAAGTAGAACCTAAAAACGCCAAAGAGGCCTTGATTGATGAATGTTGGCTAATGGCCATGCAAGAAGAGCTTAATCAATTTAAAAGAAATGAAGTTTGGGAACTTGTCCCGCGTCCGCGAGATCATCATATCATAGGTACTAAATGGGTTTTTAGAAATAAGCTTGATGAAAACGGAGTGATAACTAGGAACAAGGCACGTTTAGTAGCACAAGGGTATAACCAAGAGGATGGCATAGACTATGAGGAAACTTATGCTCCAGTTGCTCGCCTTGAAGCTATACGTCTCTTGCTTGCCTATGCGTGTTCTAATAATTTTAAGATTTACCAAATGGACGTAAAGAGTGCGTTTCTAAATGATGTCATAAATGAAGAGGTATATGTCTCACAACCTCCTGGTTTTGAGAATGCTGAAAATCCAGATCATGTTTACAAATTAAAACGAGCTTTGTATGGTCTAAAACAAGCCCCTCGGGTTTGGTATGAAAGGCTTAGCAAGTTTCTAATTAATCATGGATATTCAAGAGGTAAAGTGGATAATACTCTCTTTATTAAACACAAGGGAAAACATATTCTTTTAGTTCAAGTTTATGTAGACGATATAATTTTTGGTTCAACTAACATACACTTGGTCGAAGAATTTTCTAAGGTTATGCAGGGTGAATTTGAGATGAGTCTTATGGAGGAGCTGAATTACTTCCTAGGTCTTCAAATAAAGCAACTTGATGAGGGTACAGCAGTATGTCAAACAAAGTACTGCAGAGAACTACTCAAGCGCTTTGGAATGAACGACTCAAAATCAATTGACACCCCTATGCCTACCAATGGAAATCTAGATAAAGATGAGCATGGTAAGAGTGTAGATGTCAAAAAGTTTAGAGGTATGATAGGGTCTCTTCTTTATCTTTCTGCTTCTAGACCTGACATCATGTTTAGTGTTTGTATGTGTGCACGATATCAATCAAATCCTAAGGAATCACACCTTAAAGCTGTTAAGCGTATATTTAGATATCTTCATGGAACATCTAAATATGGGCTTTGGTATTCCAAAGGAAGTGATTGTAGCTTAGTAGGTTACTCCGATTCTGATTTTGCTGGTTGCAAATCAAATAGGAAAAGCACGAGTGGTACATGTCACCTGTTTTCAAACTCCTTGGTAAGTTGGCATAGCAAAAAGCAGGTATCTGTGGCTTTGTCAACTGCAGAGGTTGAGTACGTTGCAGCCGGTAGTTGTTGCGCTCAGATTTTGTGGCTAAAGCAACAACTACAAGACTTTAACATTCAACTCAAACGTATTCCAATAAAATGTGACAACACTAGTGCCATAAACCTTACTAAAAATCTTGTTTTACACTCACGCACTAAACACATAGAGATTAGACATCACTTTCTTCGCGATCATGTTGAAAAAGAAGACGTTGTATTTGAGCATGTTGATTCTAAAAACCAACTTGCTGACATTTTCACTAAACCTTTGGCAACGGAACCGTTCTTCAACATTCTTCGTGAATTAGGGATCTTAGATCTATCTCCATTGATGTCTTAAGCATGTTTGTTCTTATTTATATTATGCCTCACCCTGGTTGATGAGAGTTGTTTTAGATTTCATTTATACCTCACAAGGTTACATCAACAGAGGTAATATCACTCCTTTCTATATCTCTTTTAGAACTATGTGATTGTGTATGTTAGAACAAAACTCCTTATTTTCGTTTATGTGATTTTTTTTGCATATATTGTTTGAACATAAATATCTTATTTGTGAATTATACTTGAGCATCATTATCATGACATGCTTCATAATGCATAACCATACTGCATAAAATTTAATTAAAATTTGGTTTAGCATCAGTATGTATCGATCCAAAAATGTATGTATCGATTCATGTCTTCTTCATTTCACATTTGTCAAAATTGGTTCAGTATGTATCGATCCATTCGTCGTTTGTATCGATACATAAACCTTTTTAAAAACAAAAACTCGTGACATGGATCGATTCATTCCCACATGTATCGATACATACTGATTGCTTTTGGATTAAATGCATTTTATTTCATTCATGGATCGACACATCAACAATTTTTATCACATCTCTTCACAAGCTTGGTATTAGCTGCTCTCCTACCTCTCAAAACCTGCGGCTAACCCTAATCCCCTTCATCATCTTTCTCTCCAAAACCCTAAATTCATCTCTCTGTTCTGCAACTTCTCTTCACCATGCCTCCAAGAATCATTCCTGCTAGAGCAAAGGGAAAAGGAAAAGGAAAGGAACCGGTTGGCACTTCTCAGCAGTTACCAGTTATTCCTCCTAATGCCTTAGATTTGCTTCATCCTGCCATTGCTACTGAGTTTGAGGATTCTTTCAAGACAAGGTTAGTTATGAAACCCCATGTCTTCGATAAACATGATGTTGTTCGTCTGCATCTCAATGATGTAGTTGATCTCCTAAATGCACAAAAACTTGGCTCCTTTTTAACTACAAAGGATGCTTACCATGAGGATTTTATCCGTGCATTTTATGCTGGCTTACAATCTGGTAAAGGATATATGTTTAAGTGTTCTATTGGTGTCAGAACCTATACTTTTGAGGCGGGTGATTGGGAAACAGTGTTTCAAATTCCGCTTCCGTCGCGTAATTTCAAGTCTTGCCATGACTTGAAGTTTGATACTGACTTTAACGTGAAGGAGTTTACTCCATCTATCTTGAAACTGGACAGACCACTGGGTGAGGATGAACAGGTTACGTCTGGTATGATTAAGCAAATTCCCCGTATACTTCATTGGATTATCTCGCACATCCTGCGTCCAGTAAACAGTGGACATTCTAGGTTAGACAGGGCAAGCATTCATCTCCTGTACATTCTTCAAAATAAGGTTCCCTTGAATTGGGCATATTACTTCGTAAAGCGTCTCTTCTTCGTGCGTAACAGTGCTAAGAACGTTGCTCTTGGTTATGCGTCTCAAATCATGAAAATTCTTAAGTTCTGGAATGTTGCAATCCCTTTAGTTCCTCTCATATCACTATCTGCTGCTCAAGAGTTTGTGTAACATCCCGATTAAAATAAGAGAATTATTTAATTGAGTTAATATTATTTTATTAATTTAATTAAATAAAGTTGAATTATTGGATTATTATTATTATTATTATAGATGTTATTTATTTTAATAATAATTAAATAAATAAATAAATGGAATATGAAGAGTGGAAGGGTAAAAGTGGAAATTGGATAAAAGAGGAAAAAGGGAGAACTCAGAATTGTTTTTCACGTGTTGTTGCCTCAGAGTCAGAAAAAGGGAAAAAGCTGAAGAGAAAGAGAAGGAAGAGGAAAAGGCCAAAGATTGCTCAGAGCTTCCTTCAATCCAAAGAGGTAAGGGGTCTGAACCATTATTAAACGATAATATGCGAGCAATTTCGTGTTATCTGTGTGATTGTTGATGGATTTTGGGAATTTTAGGGAGATTGGGAGAGTTGGGATTTTGATGGAAAATGCATCGATCTGTGAGTTTTGTTGTGTTATATGCCCTGTAATCGAAGTATGTTGTGTATATATGTCTGTTAAATGTCGATTTTGGTTTGTTAGCTGTGGGGTACGGGTTATGGCAAGTAGAGGAGCAAAGCTGCGCTGAATTCTGCAGCAGAGGGTTCTGGTTGCGCGCGATTCGCGGCGCGAAGCCTAGTTCGCGGCGCGAACTGGGCAGGGTTCAGAAGGAGTTCTGTAATTCGCTGTTCGCGACGCGAACCCTGCTTCGCGGCGCGTACTGAAGCGAAATAGGTTGTTCGCGACGCGATCCTTCGTTCGCGGCGCGAACTGTGTTGTATTGGGGAGTTCGCGGCGCGTCCCTATGTTGGCGGCGCGAACTGGAGAAATGCAGAAGCCAATGTTGGTAGGTTTTGAGTACGTTGAGTTGCGAGACTCTTAGTAAGTCACTGTAGTTGTACTATAAACAATTAATAGTGATTACATGATTGCGTGTGAGGTGTTATGATGATGATATGTTGAATTTATGTGTTTAATTATGAATGTGTTATGTGGCGATGTGATATCGTTATGATGTTGTTGTTGTTTTGTTGAGTTGTATGTCATGATATTAATGATGATGATAACATGACTATAAGATGTTGTTGTGCGATGATGATTATGAAGCATGTTTGATGTGCATGCATTCATGAGAGGCCGATGCCTAGTGATGAACGGACATGAGTTCCAATGATGTTGTTGACTCCGGGCTTGTTGAGAGGCTTGGTTCCTTACGGGGGACTCGGATTCTATGGTGATGAATCTGGGAGTGGTGATCCTGTAGCGATCACAAAATGGGTATACCGAGTCGTGTTGAGTCATGCATGGGTGTGTGCATTGCATTTGATGTGTTGTTTTGTTGATGTTCATGAGTTTGTTGATTTTGATGATGATGATGAGTTGTGTTGGCATATGTGAAATTTATAATTGTGTTTATATTTCTGTCGTTATATTATTATTTAATAATGTAATTCTCACCCCTTCTGCATGTGTTTATGTTCATCTATAATGAGCAATGTGCAGATAAAGAGGAGTAGCTTTTGTTGAGGTTCGAAGAATAAGTGTAGAATTATTCTACCGAGTCGAGTCAAATGCTCTGGTCATGTGACACCGGGGATTATGGGATTCGATAGCCAAATTATTTTTACCTACGTTGTTTATGATGAATAATTGTTGAGATGTTTTGTTGAGATAATGTTGAAACATTTTTACGAATTATTATATGATGAATAATAATGATTGTGTTGTTGTCCGCTGCGAAGTTTTAAATACTGCATAATATGTTTTATGTTGTAATGTAATGAGTGTTATGTTGTAAGAAATGTAAACTCTTCTACATGTTGTACTCTGATAAAATATATAAATATGTCGTTTGGGTAGAAGGGTGTTACATTAGTGGTATCAGAGCATGGTCAGTCCAGTCGAGTCGTAGTGTGAGGTTTTCCCTGTTGGTCGATTAGTGTGAATGACACTGTCGATATTTAACGGTTGTGGTTGTGTTGTGCAGAGTATGGCTGGAGAAAATGACCGTGCGATTGCTGAAGCTTTGGCTGCTATGGCGCAGGCTATGCAGGCGCAGCAGAATCCGCCGGTCGACGAGTTTAGGAATTTGGGAAGGTTTCTGAAGAATAACCCTCCTACATTCAAAGGGCGCTATGATCCAGATGGTGCTCAGATTTGGCTGAAGGAAATTGAGAAGATTTTCCGGGTGATGACGTGTACTGAAGCACAGAAGGTGCAGTTTGGTACGCATATGTTATCTGAAGAGGCTGAGAACTGGTGGGATAACACTCGTCAGAGGATTGCAGTACCAGGTGCTGAGATGACTTGGGAGAGGTTCAAGACGGCCTTTCTGGAGAAATATTTTCCTGCTGATGTGCGATGTAAGAAGGAGATGGAATTTCTAGGACTGAAACAGGGTAACATGTCTGTTGCTGATTACGCTTCGAAGTTTGAGGAGCTAGTGCAGTATTGTCCTCATTACAATAATGCTGATGCTGAGGAATCCAAGTGTGTCAAGTTTGAGAATGGGTTGCGTCCAGAGATCAAACAAGGCATTGGTTACCAGGAGATTCGTAGGTTTCCTACACTGGTTAACAAGTGCAGGATATTTGATGAAGATAGTAAGGCTAGGACTGCTCACTACAAGAGTCTTAGTGAGAAGAAGAATAAGGATCGTGGTAGTCCTTATACATCTCCGAATGGTAAAGGTAAGCAGAAAGTGGTAGATGAGAAGAAGCCAAGTGGGGGAGCTTAACACCCTTCTAAAATACCCCAATGTTTAATAATAAAATAACAACAATTAAATCATACATATCAGAGTAATCATACATCTCAAGGGTGTCACATAACAACTTCTTCACAAAAGTCAATATAAAATCAGTCATGCTCAATTTTATTCAACATAAAACTTCTTTAACAATACGCAGCGGATAAAATATTTCAACATCTGTAATTCATCAAAATTAACATTTATTCAACAATTCAAACATCCCGTCCCGATGTTACATTTATCAGAGCATGACCCTCTAACCACACTAGACTTCAAGCACTAGCTTCTATTCGACTCACTGCTCGTTACCTGAAAAATATAGCTGTAAGGGTGAGTTCCTCAATCGATATAACAAATATTATAATTTATCATGTTATGTTAAGTAATTCTACACGTTAATCACCCTAATTATATCATGCATTAGGCAACGGCACAGTCAACTCAATTATCATATTCAAACACAACGTAAAGGCAACTCAATAACAACATAAAATGCAACTCAATGAGACTCGACTCTTCATGCATGTGGTACCATTTGGAGCAAAACTCCCAACTTAAAATCATTGCCAGTTTAGTGGGCATCAAGGCATAAGCCTTCAACTTTCAACTTAAAATTTTGCCAATCCAGGCCAACGTGGTGTGAGCAAAAGCCCCATAATTTTTGCCAATCCAGGCCAACGTGGTGTGAGCAAAAGCCCCGACTTAATGCATATGAATGTATATGTCATGTACGACTTGAAAGTTCAACAACATAATAACAACAGCCACATAACAGCTTTTCAACAAAACAACTCAAAATCAACTTTGGCTCTTCAGCCTACAACTCAGTAATTCTCAACAAAGCAACTTAGAATCAACGTTGGCTCATCAGCCTACAACTTAATAATTTCAACAAGGCAACTTAAAAATCAACTTTTCAACATTATTGCATCAACATTTCACAACCATAAACCTAGTAAATTCATTCATCACAATTAACTATGATAGGCCAGCTACCAATTGCATTTACAGCATAAAAATCAGCTATTTTTCCACACTGCACGTATACGAACAGGATTTGAAGGCTTTGAGTCGACCGTAGGGGTCAGCTCAAAGTTCACGGGTCGGCGCAAAGGCTCTGCTCAACTGGAGGGAGTCGGCGCAAAGACCCCTTGCGTCGACGCATGGGGTCGACGCTTAACTCACGGGTCGGCGCCAAAATGCCTTGCGTCGACGCATGCAGTCGGCGCATGCCCCACGGGTCAGCGCACGCCGACCCTATGGTCGACCGCTCGCGCGCAGACTCAGTTTTTCTGAGTTATTCCAAAGTTCTGTTAGCTTCACGCAGATCAGGTTTTCCGGCCGCTTCCGCATCTGAACCCTTTCTAAGAAAACCTAATTTGTCTCTAATTTGGTAGTGCCGAATCAAGTTTTTAATTGTGATCCGTGCTATAGTCTAACATTTACGACTCACACAACTATCAATTCAATTTACAGTTTTTAACACGGTTTATTCAACGTCAATTTCAGCATATACAGTCCCAATTAGGGTTAAATCAACGGCTTATCACTACCCATGACATGTTAATCTATAATACCCATTAAACGACGATAAACCCCCCTTACCTGAGATAATCCGGCAATTCTCTAAGCTTTAGCTTTTCCGTTCCTCAACCGTGCTTTTCGGCTCTTTGCCCTTTTTCCTCTTCTCTGCAGCTTCTCTGAGTTTCACGTGAAATTTCTTTGTTAAGAATGAAACCCTTTTCTTTATTCCCACTTATATATATATTCCAATTATTATTATTCCAAAATAATAATAATAATAATAATAATAATCCAATAATCCAATTTATTTAATTAAATTAATAATTATATTATCAACTTAATTAAATAATTCTTTTTCTTTATTTGGGGTGTTACAACTCTCCCCCACTAAAAGAGTTTTCGTCCTCGAAAACATACCTCAAGCAAATAACTCTGGATAGGACTCTTCTTAAGTTCGGTAACATCCGGAATGCACACCCGACTACCAAATCTCAAAACACCATCCTCATCAATTCTGAATTCGCCACCTTGACCTTGATTCACTAGAGTCAACTTATCAACCAAAAGCATATCAGATTTCTGACCCTCTCTGATCTCCTCCAGAATACCACTTGTTAACTTCAACATTCCCAATTTAACACTATTGTGAGTACTCTCACACACCAAACTCAAATCTCTAAACTGTTCGATTAAATCCAACTCCTTAACCATTAGCATAGACATATGCAATGATTTCCGACTCAACGCATCAGCCACTACATTTGCTTTACCCGGATGGTAATTCAAACCAAAGTCATAATCCTTCAGAAACTCTAACCATCTCCTCTGTCTCATATTCAGCTCTTTCTGATCAAACAAATACTTTAAACTTTTATGGTCACTGAAAACTTCAAATCTTGACCCATACAAGTAATGTCTCCATAACTTCAGAACAAACACCACAGCCGCCAACTCTAAATCGTGCGTCGGATAATTCCTCTCATGAATCCTCAGCTGTCTTGAAGCATAAGCTATAACCTGCTTATTCTGCATCAACACGCCACCCAAACCCAACAATGAAGCATCACAGTAAACTTCAAATGGTTCCGACGAACTCGGTAATGTCAGAATAGGAGCAGTAGTTAACCTTCTCTTTAACTCTTGGAAACCTTCTTCACATTTTGAGTCCCAAACAAATGCTTGCCCCTTTCTAGTCAACATCGTCAACGGTAACGCCAACTTAGAAAACCCCTCAATGAACTTCCTATAATAACCAGCCAAACCAAGAAAACTTCGAATCTCAGCAACAGACTTCGGGGCTTCCCACTTAGATACCGCTTCTATCTTAGAAGGATCAACAGCAACACCACCTCTTGAAATCACATGACCAAGAAAACTTACCTCTTCTAACCAAAACTCACACTTGGACAATTTAGCAAATAATTTCTTTTCTCGTAGAACTTCCAAAACCACTCTCAAATGCTCAGCATGCTCTTCTTCCGATTTCGAATACACCAAAATATCATCAATAAATACCACAACAAACTTGTCTAGGTATGGATGGAAAATCCTATTCATATACTCCATAAATACTCCAGGTGCATTTGTTACACCAAAAGGCATTACAGAATACTCATAATGTCCATACCTTGTCCTGAAAGCAGTCTTCTGAATATCCTCAGTCTTCACACGTATCTGATGATACCCAGATCTCAAATCTATCTTGCTGAACACACTCGTACCAACCAATTGATCCATCAAATCATCAATCCTCGGCAAAGGATACCGATTCTTGATCATCACTTTATTCAGTTGTCTGTAATCCACACACAACCTCATAGTACCTTCTTTCTTCTTAACCAACAGCACTGGCGCACCCCACGGTGACACACTCGGACGAATAAATTTCTTATCCAACAGATCTTCCAACTGACTCTTCAATTCAGTTAACTCAACAGCAGACATACGGTACGGAGCCATCGATATCGGTCTAGTACCAGGTACCAAATCAATCGAGAACTCCACTTCGCGTTCTGGTGGTAATTCATTCACCTCTTCAGGAAACACATCAGGAAAATCACGCACCACGGCTAGATCACAAATCACCATCTTATCCTTGGCCTCCAAAGTTGCTAACAGCATAAACAACTCTGCCCCATCAGCTACTTCTTCATTCACCTGCCTTGCTGATAGAAACAAACTCTTTCCTTCCTCAATCTCAGGAAAGACTACCGTCTTATCAAAACAATTGATAGAAACTCGGTTAAACACCAACCAGTTCATACCCAGAATAACATCAATCTGCACTAGTGGAAGACACACTAGGTCCATCCCAAAGTCTCTACCAAAAATACTCAAAGGACAATTTAAACAAACCGAAGTAGTAGTCACTGAACCCTTCGCAGGAGTATCAATTACCATACTTCCAAACATCTCAGATATCTCTAACTTAAGTTTCACAGCACAATCCAAAGATATAAAGGAATGAGTCGCACCTGTGTCAATAATAGCTACAAGAGGAAAGCCATTAATATAACACGTACCTCGGATCAAACGATCATCTGCAGAAGTCTCAGAACCCGATAAAGCAAAGACCTTGCCTCCTGACTGATTCCCTTTCTTCGGCTTCCGACACTGACTTCCAATATGCCCTTCTTCGCCACAATTAAAACAAATCACTTCCTTGTGCTTGCAATCAGCTATTGCATGCCCAGTCTTACCACAGCGAAAACACCTCTTCACTTCAGCAGTACATACATTACTCTTATGACCAGCCTGACCACATTTGAAGCAAACTATACCAGTAGGAGCACCTCCCCTACTAGTCCTCTGAGCCGGAGCAGCTACTTGTTTCCCTTTTCCAGCTGGAACATCATACGGCTTGCCACGGTTTTGATGTTGCTTGCCTCTGCGATCACTGACAATCTTGTAATGAGCATTATTGTCCTCTTCAAATATCCTGCAGCTATCAACCAACTCAGTAAAAATGCGTATCTTCTGATACCCAACAGCCTTCTTAATTTCAGAGCGCAATCCATTTTCAAACTTGATGCACTTTGAAAATTCAGCACCAGCACCAGTGTAATGAGGATAAAATTTGGACAACTCCGCAAATTTCGCAGCATAATCCGTGACAGACATGTTTCCTTGCTTCAGCTCAAGGAATTCAATCTCCTTCTTACCACGGACATCCTCTGGATAATACTTCCTCAGAAATTCCCTACGGAATACATCCCAAGTAACGACTTCACCTGCCGCGGTCAACCTCTCGTGAGTCTCTAGCCACCAGTCATCAGCTTCGACTGCTAGCATGTGAGTACCATACCGAACCTTCTGAGCTGGAGTACAATCCATAACACGGAAGATTCTCTCAATCTCTTTCAACCATCCCAAGGCTGCATCTGGATCATGCTTTCCTTTAAACACCGGCGGGTTCTCTCTCTGAAAAGTCGCCAAGCTACGTGATCCAGCATCTCCACCAGCATTTGGCAAGTTCTGCACAGCTTGTGCCATTGCTTGCATTGCGGCAGCCATTGCAGCGTCATTCCTTCCCGCCATTTCAACTTATCAATACAACACAACTTAAAGTTAGATTGGTAACAATACACGATTGTTAGACAAAACGACACGACAACTGGCCGGACGGACCGACCTGCTCTGATACCACTAATGTAACACCCTTCTAAAATACCCCAATGTTTAATAATAAAATAACAACAATTAAATCATACATATCAGAGTAATCATACATCTCAAGGGTGTCACATAACAACTTCTTCACAAAAGTCAATATAAAATCAGTCATGCTCAATTTTATTCAACATAAAACTTCTTTAACAATACGCAGCGGATAAAATATTTCAACATCTGTAATTCATCAAAATTAACATTTATTCAACAATTCAAACATCCCGTCCCGATGTTACATTTATCAGAGCATGACCCTCTAACCACACTAGACTTCAAGCACTAGCTTCTATTCGACTCACTGCTCGTTACCTGAAAAATATAGCTGTAAGGGTGAGTTCCTCAATCGATATAACAAATATTATAATTTATCATGTTATGTTAAGTAATTCTACACGTTAATCACCCTAATTATATCATGCATTAGGCAACGACACAGTCAACTCAATTATCATATTCAAACACAACGTAAAGGCAACTCAATAACAACATAAAATGCAACTCAATGAGACTCGACTCTTCATGCATGTGGTACCATTTGGAGCAAAACTCCCAACTTAAAATCATTGCCAGTTTAGTGGGCATCAAGGCATAAGCCTTCAACTTTCAACTTAAAATTTTGCCAATCCAGGCCAACGTGGTGTGAGCAAAAGCCCCATAATTTTTGCCAATCCAGGCCAACGTGGTGTGAGCAAAAGCCCCGACTTAATGCATATGAATGTATATGTCATGTACGACTTGAAAGTTCAACAACATAATAACAACAGCCACATAACAGCTTTTCAACAAAACAACTCAAAATCAACTTTGGCTCTTCAGCCTACAACTCAGTAATTCTCAACAAAGCAACTTAGAATCAACGTTGGCTCATCAGCCTACAACTTAATAATTTCAACAAGGCAACTTAAAAATCAACTTTTCAACATTATTGCATCAACATTTCACAACCATAAACCTAATAAATTCATTCATCACAATTAACTATGATAGGCCAGCTACCAATTGCATTTACAGCATAAAAATCAGCTATTTTTCCACACTGCACGTATACGAACAGGATTTGAAGGCTTTGAGTCAACCGTAGGGGTCAGCTCAAAGTTCACGGGTCGGCGCAAAGGCTCTGCTCAACTGGAGGGAGTCGGCGCAAAGACCCCTTGCGTCGACGCATGGGGTCGACGCTTAACTCACGGGTCGGCGCCAAAATGCCTTGCGTCGACGCATGCAGTCGGCGCATGCCCCACGGGTCAGCGCACGCCGACCCTATGGTCGACCGCTCGCGCGCAGACTCAGTTTTTCTGAGTTATTCCAAAGTTCTGTTAGCTTCACGCAGATCAGGTTTTCCGGCCGCTTCCGCATCTGAACCCTTTCTAAGAAAACCTAATTTGTCTCTAATTTGGTAGTGCCGAATCAAGTTTTTAATTGTGATCCGTGCTATAGTCTAACATTTACGACTCACACAACTATCAATTCAATTTACAGTTTTTAACACGGTTTATTCAACATCAATTTCAGCATATACAGTCCCAATTAGGGTTAAATCAACGGCTTATCACTACCCATGACATGTTAATCTATAATACCCATTAAACGACGATAAACCCCCCTTACCTGAGATAATCCGGCAATTCTCTAAGCTTTAGCTTTTCCGTTCCTCAACCGTGCTTTTCGGCTCTTTGCCCTTTTTCCTCTTCTCTGCAGCTTCTCTGAGTTTCACGTGAAATTTCTTTGTTAAGAATGAAACCCTTTTCTTTATTCCCACTTATATATATATTCCAATTATTATTATTCCAAAATAATAATAATAATAATAATAATAATCCAATAATCCAATTTATTTAATTAAATTAATAATTATATTATCAACTTAATTAAATAATTCTTTTTCTTTATTTGGGGTGTTACAGGGAGGATCTCCCATAGCTGGTAAATGTTTCAAGTGTGGCGAGCCAGGCCACCGTGCTGATAGCTGTACCAAGAGAGTGCTGAGATGTTTCCGATGCGGTCAGGCTGGTCATAGAGTTACTGAATGTAAGGATGCTGGTCCGACATGTTTTAATTGTGGCGAGAAAGGCCATATCAGTTCGCAGTGCTCGAAACCGAAGAAGGCGGCTACTGCAGCTCATACTACTGGTAGGGTGTTTGCTCTGAGTGGGACTGAAGCTCCTAAAGAAGATAATCTGATTAAAGGTACTTGCTTGATTAATAATGTTGAATTGCTTGCTATTGTTGACACTGGTGCTACGCATTCGTTTATTTCGTATGAGTGTGCGACCAGGATTGGTGTGATTATGTCGTCCCTAGGCGGAAGTATGGTGATAGATACTCCTGCTAATGGTTCTGTGAAGACTTCTGTTGTCTGTCGAGGTTGTCATTTGACGATCTTTGGAAGAGAGTTTGTGGTTGATTTGGTGTGCTTACCCTTGCATCAAATTGATATTATTCTGGGAATGAATTGGCTAGAATTCTATGGCGTGTTTATCAACTGCTATAGTAAGACGGTGCGGTTCTCTGAAGTTGGTGAGAATGATGAGGCAAGATTTCTATCTGCTAGGCAGGTGGGGGAATTTGTGAAAGATGAAGCTCAGATATTCGCTTTATTTGCGTCTCTGCAAGCGGATAAGAAAGTGGTGAGTGTAGATTTGCCTGTTGTCTGTGAATTTCAGGATGTGTTTCCGGAGGATGTAAGTGAATTACCTCCAGAACGTGAAGTCGAATTTGCCATTGACTTAGTACCAGGTACGAGTCCAGTGTCGATGTCTCCTTATAGAATGTCGGCAACTGAATTAGTTGAATTGAAGAAGCAACTTGAAGAATTGCTTGAGAAGAAGTTTGTGCGTCCAAGTGTTTCTCCTTGGGGTGCACCAGTATTGTTAGTGAAGAAGAAAGAAGGTACGATGAGGTTGTGTGTCGATTATCGGCAGTTGAATAAGGTGACTATCAAGAATCGGTATCCATTGCCGAGGATTGATGATTTGATGGACCAGTTGGTTGGAGCTCATGTTTTCAGTAAGATTGATTTGCGGTCGGGTTATCATCAGATCCGAGTGAAGTCAGATGATATTGCGAAGACTGCTTTCCGTACGAGGTATGGTCATTATGAATACACTGTGATGCCGTTCGGTGTGTCTAATGCTCCAGGTGTGTTTATGGAATATATGAATCGTATATTTCATCCATACCTTGATAATTTTGTTGTGGTGTTCATAGATGATATATTGATATATTCTAAGACGGAAGAAGAGCATGCAGGACATCTGAGAATTGTTTTGCGGGTGTTAAGAGAGAAGAAATTATATGCAAAGTTATCTAAATGTGAGTTCTGGTTGAAGGAAGTGAGTTTCCTTGGCCATGTGATTTCGAGCGGTGGGATTTCGGTTGATCCTGCTAAAGTTGTTGCTGTATTACAGTGGGAGACTCCGAAGTCTGCTACTGAGATACGCAGTTTTCTGGGGTTAGCTGGTTATTATCGCAGATTTATTGAGGGCTTCTCTAAGTTGGCATTGCCGTTGACGCAGTTGACTAAGAAGGGTCAAGTGTATGTGTGGGATGCAGCTTGTGAAGCGAGTTTTGTTGAGTTGAAGAGGCGGTTGACCAGTGCTCCAGTGTTGATCTTGCCTAATCCTGGTGAGTCCTTCGTTGTTTATTGTGATGCTTCTTTGATGGGTCTTGGTGGTGTTTTGATGCAGAATGGTAAAGTTGTAGCTTATGCTTCAAGACAGTTGAAAGTTCATGAGAGGAACTATCCTACGCATGATCTAGAACTTGCAGCTGTTGTATTTGTGTTGAAAATGTGGAGGCATTATCTGTATGGTTCCAGATTCGAAGTGTTCAGTGATCACAAGAGTCTGAAGTATCTGTTTGATCAGAAAGAGTTAAATATGAGGCAGAGAAGGTGGTTAGAATTACTGAAGGATTTTGACTTTGAATTGAGTTATCATCCCGGTAAGGCTAATGTAGTTGCAGATGCGCTGAGTAGAAAGTCTCTACATATGTCTATGATGATGGTTCGGGAGCTTGAGTTAATTGAACAGTTCCGTGATATGAGCTTGGGTTGTGAAGTTTCCGCTGATAGTGTAAAGTTGGGTATGCTGAAGTTGACTAGTGGAATTCTGGAAGATATTCGGAATGGTCAGCAAGTTGATGTCGCTCTAGTTGATCATATTACTATGGTTAACCAAGGTAATGGTGGTAATTTTGAGATTGATGAGAATGGCATTCTGCGATTTAAAGGTAGAGTTTGTGTTCCTGAGGTGTCTGAATTGAAAAAGAGTATTCTTGAAGAGGGTCATAGGAGTGGATTGAGTATCCATCCAGGTGCAACTAAAATGTATCAAGATTTGAAGAAGTTGTTTTGGTGGGCTGGTATGAAAAGAGATGTTGCTAAGTTTGTGTATGCCTGTTTGACTTGTCAGAAGTCAAAGATTGAACATCAGAAACCGGCAGGTATGATGCAACCTTTGAAGATTCCTGAATGGAAGTGGGATAGCATTTCCATGGATTTTGTGACGGGATTGCTGAGGACGGTGAAAGGTAATGATTCTATTTGGGTGATTGTGGATCGATTGACTAAGTCGGCGCATTTCTTGCCGATGAAGATTAATCACTCTTTAGAGAAGTTGGCGGAGTTGTATATTGAGGAGATAGTGAGGCTGCATGGTATTCCATCCAGTATTGTGTCTGATAGAGATCCCAGATTTACTTCTAGATTTTGGGAAAGTTTGCAGAAAGCGTTGGGGACTAAGTTGAGGTTGAGTTCAGCTTATCATCCTCAGACTGATGGTCAGACTGAAAGAACGATCCAATCCTTGGAGGGCTTGTTGAGAGGCTTGGTTCCTTACGGGGGACTCGGATTCTATGGTGATGAATCTGGGAGTGGTGATCCTGTAGCGATCACAAAATGGGTATACCGAGTCGTGTTGAGTCATGCATGGGTGTGTGCATTGCATTTGATGTGTTGTTTTGTTGATGTTCATGAGTTTGTTGATTTTGATGATGATGATGAGTTGTGTTGGCATATGTGAAATTTATAATTGTGTTTATATTTCTGTCGTTATATTATTATTTAATAATGTAATTCTCACCCCTTCTGCATGTGTTTATGTTCATCTATGATGAGCAATGTGCAGATAAAGAGGAGTAGCTTTTGTTGAGGTTCGAAGAATAAGTGTAGAATTATTCTACCGAGTCGAGTCAAATGCTCTGGTCATGTGACACCGGGGATTATGGGATTCGATAGCCAAATTATTTTTACCTACGTTGTTTATGATGAATAATTGTTGAGATGTTTTGTTGAGATAATGTTGAAACATTTTTACGAATTATTATATGATGAATAATAATGATTGTGTTGTTGTCCGCTGCGAAGTTTTAAATACTGCATAATATGTTTTATGTTGTAATGTAATGAGTGTTATGTTGTAAGAAATGTAAACTCTTCTACATGTTGTACTCTGATAAAATATATAAATATGTCGTTTGGGTAGAAGGGTGTTACATTAGTGGTATCAGAGTGGTTCTTGGGATAGTTATTTGCCGTTGGTGGAGTTTACTTATAATAATAGTTTTCATGCTAGTATCGGTATGGCTCCATATGAAGCATTGTATGGTAGGAGGTGTAGAACTCCATTGTGTTGGTATGAATCAGGTGAGAGTGCTGTACTCGGACCTGAGATTGTGCAGCAGACGACTGAAAGGGTTAAGATGATTCAGGAGAAAATGAAGATTTCTCAGAGTCGTCAGAAGAGTTATCATGATAACAGGAGAAAGGCACTTGAGTTCCAAGAGGGAGATCATGTGTTCTTGAGAGTTACTCCGACGACAGGGGTGGGTAGAGCTTTAAAGTCCAAAAAGCTTACTCCGAGGTTTGTGGGTCCATATCAGATTTTGAAGAGGGTTGGGGAAGTGGCGTATCGGATAGCTTTACCGCCGTCGCTTTCTAATCTGCATGATGTGTTTCATGTATCTCAGTTGAGAAAATATATTGCGGATCATTCGCATGTTGTTCAGTTGGATGATATCCAGGTGAGGGATAATTTGACCGTTGAGGTGTTGCCGATTCGGATAGATGACCGAGAAGAGAAGACCCTGAGAGGTAAGAAGATTGCTCTAGTGAAAGTTGTTTGGGGAGGTCCAGCTGGTGAGAGCTTGACTTGGGAGCGTGAAGATCAGATGAAGGAGTCGTATCCGGCTCTATTTGCTTGAGGTATGTTTTCGAGGACGAAAACTCTTTTAGTGGGGGAGAGTTGTAACATCCCGATTAAAATAAGAGAATTATTTAATTGAGTTAATATTATTTTATTAATTTAATTAAATAAAGTTGAATTATTGGATTATTATTATTATTATTATAGATGTTATTTATTTTAATAATAATTAAATAAATAAATAAATGGAATATGAAGAGTGGAAGGGTAAAAGTGGAAATTGGATAAAAGAGGAAAAAGGGAGAACTCAGAATTGTTTTTCACGTGTTGTTGCCTCAGAGTCAGAAAAAGGGAAAAAGCTGAAGAGAAAGAGAAGGAAGAGGAAAAGGCCAAAGATTGCTCAGAGCTTCCTTCAATCCAAAGAGGTAAGGGGTCTGAACCATTATTAAACGATAATATGCGAGCAATTTCGTGTTATCTGTGTGATTGTTGATGGATTTTGGGAATTTTAGGGAGATTGGGAGAGTTGGGATTTTGATGGAAAATGCATCGATCTGTGAGTTTTGTTGTGTTATATGCCCTGTAATCGAAGTATGTTGTGTATATATGTCTGTTAAATGTCGATTTTGGTTTGTTAGCTGTGGGGTACGGGTTATGGCAAGTAGAGGAGCAAAGCTGCGCTGAATTCTGCAGCAGAGGGTTCTGGTTGCGCGCGATTCGCGGCGCGAAGCCTAGTTCGCGGCGCGAACTGGGCAGGGTTCAGAAGGAGTTCTGTAATTCGCTGTTCGCGACGCGAACCCTGCTTCGCGGCGCGTACTGAAGCGAAATAGGTTGTTCGCGACGCGATCCTTCGTTCGCGGCGCGAACTGTGTTGTATTGGGGAGTTCGCGGCGCGTCCCTATGTTGGCGGCGCGAACTGGAGAAATGCAGAAGCCAATGTTGGTAGGTTTTGAGTACGTTGAGTTGCGAGACTCTTAGTAAGTCACTGTAGTTGTACTATAAACAATTAATAGTGATTACATGATTGCGTGTGAGGTGTTATGATGATGATATGTTGAATTTATGTGTTTAATTATGAATGTGTTATGTGGCGATGTGATATCGTTATGATGTTGTTGTTGTTTTGTTGAGTTGTATGTCATGATATTAATGATGATGATAACATGACTATAAGATGTTGTTGTGCGATGATGATTATGAAGCATGTTTGATGTGCATGCATTCATGAGAGGCCGATGCCTAGTGATGAACGGACATGAGTTCCAATGATGTTGTTGACTCCGGGCTTGTTGAGAGGCTTGGTTCCTTACGGGGGACTCGGATTCTATGGTGATGAATCTGGGAGTGGTGATCCTGTAGCGATCACAAAATGGGTATACCGAGTCGTGTTGAGTCATGCATGGGTGTGTGCATTGCATTTGATGTGTTGTTTTGTTGATGTTCATGAGTTTGTTGATTTTGATGATGATGATGAGTTGTGTTGGCATATGTGAAATTTATAATTGTGTTTATATTTCTGTCGTTATATTATTATTTAATAATGTAATTCTCACCCCTTCTGCATGTGTTTATGTTCATCTATGATGAGCAATGTGCAGATAAAGAGGAGTAGCTTTTGTTGAGGTTCGAAGAATAAGTGTAGAATTATTCTACCGAGTCGAGTCAAATGCTCTGGTCATGTGACACCGGGGATTATGGGATTCGATAGCCAAATTATTTTTACCTACGTTGTTTATGATGAATAATTGTTGAGATGTTTTGTTGAGATAATGTTGAAACATTTTTACGAATTATTATATGATGAATAATAATGATTGTGTTGTTGTCCGCTGCGAAGTTTTAAATACTGCATAATATGTTTTATGTTGTAATGTAATGAGTGTTATGTTGTAAGAAATGTAAACTCTTCTACATGTTGTACTCTGATAAAATATATAAATATGTCGTTTGGGTAGAAGGGTGTTACAGTTTGACTCTTCCACTTTATCTCATATGGGATATCGGTGGGACAAGGATCGTCAATGTTTCTATTTCTTTGAAAGGAAATCCAAAACAAGGATCTATAACTTTGATGTGCCTTCTGAACGAATTCATGTTGTTGAAGACCATCCTGATGAAGAAATGCATGATGTGAACGAAGCAGATCTGCCTGCGGCTGATGACAATGCTGGTTGGGGTGATTGGGTGCCACAAAGGTGGTCTCCAACCAACTATGTACCAGAACCAACGGTTCCTCCGTTCTCCGACGGTACGTCATCTTCAACACCTACTACGCACTTAACTCAAATGCTTCAACAAATAGAGCTTGCCAACAAAGAACGTCATGAAGAGGCACGGTCCTGGCATGTACAACAAAGTGAGTGGCATAAGGAGCATCGTGAGTGGCATGACGATCATACAAGGATGTACCATAACCAACACTCTTGGCACACGGACTTGGTTAAGTGGCACCAAGTCTTCTACAATGAAATGTCTGGCTTTATGGACGACTGCCGTGCTAATCATGGTATTATTGACAGATTCAGAAGTGTTGAAGTTCAGGACAGGTTCAGGCACTACACCTTCATGGGCCACAATCCAGATGCAATGCCTCCTCCGTCGCCTCCGCCAAGCTTCAGAGATCTTGATAGAGAAGATGAGGAGTCCTGTGGTGGCTATAATCCACATTAAACCATCATCATTTCATCTCACTGCATTTCATTGCATGTTGCTTGAGTTTTTTTTCCAGATTAGTTTCACATTATATGTATTGGCTTATGTAATTTTTAAATAATTTCTACTAGTTAAATGCTTATTTCCTTCTGCTTACTTCTAGTGTTATTGCCCTTATTTGTCATTCTTTGTGAGTGATTCTTTACTTTGTAAGCTTCCTTCTTTGTGATTGTTAGCTTCTTTATCATTTTTGTTGTGTCCTGCTACAACATGTTGCCTTGATAAAACTGTTTTCTTTCTTCTTTTTGATGTTGACAAAGGGGGAGAAACGCAAATGTTGACAGATATGCACAAACTCAGGGGGAGTATCACACATCTTGCTAAAAATTTGCCATCATAAAAAAGGGGGAGTTTGTGAGCAAATTCTTTACTTTGAATAAGTTTTAAATGATAACAAATTGTGTGATCATTGTCTAATTGTTGGTTGTGCATTATTTTTCATGCTTCATTTGTGTTTTTAGCCTATACTATTGTTTCGTGTCTTTACATAAAGCTCCACATTGATACATGTCTTAAAAGAACTCATAAAAACTGTTTTGAGTCAGTATGTATCAATACATGTTCATTTGCATCGATACATAAACTTGCTTTAAATAACAAAACGTTTTTGCTTCAGTATGTATCGATCCATACGAGTCTTGTATCGATACATGCTTAGTTAAAGTGCTCTATGTATCGATACATACGAGCTTTGTATCGATACATGCTTAGTTAAAATGCTCTATGTATCGATACATACGAGGTTTGGATCGATACATGCTTGTATTAATTCTCTAAAATTAATCAAAGCTACAGTATGTATCGATGCATAATCTCTTGTATCAATACATAAGTCTGTTTTGTCTACTAACAGCTTCTTTTATTCATATATATAAGCAGTATTTTGACAGATCATGACATGTACGAATTTTGAGAGGGAAAAACAGTTGAAACACAAATCAAAGGAGTGTGTAGCAGCAATTGTTTTTGAGCAGTTAGAAACCTGAAAGAGACTTCATCTTCTTCATCTTCTCAATCTCTTTTCTTCAAGAACATCAACACATAATCATTCTTGTTCTTTGGATTAAAGGATCAACGAGATAACGTTCAGTGGAACGATCAAGGATCTAGCTGAGGTGTTCAGTGGAACGATCGAGGATCTAGCTGAGTTGAAGATTGAAGGGGGTTTCGAGGAAAAACCAACTAGTTTGTCCTTCAAGAACTGGAGTGTTCTTGCGGGTTTGTTAGTCACGATTTGCAGAACAGATTCAGCCGCAGCGTAGGGTTTGGAAATTGGTTAATTTCGCAAACAGGTCGTGGAACCGGTGAATTGTTTGCAATTTCTTGCAGGAAATTCTTGATCGAGCTCAGATTAAGTGGAGGTTTTATACAAGAAGAAGATCTTGGGATTTAGAATTCTGCCTGTGTATAATAACCTTGTATCAACGAATTCGGCATTATTGATAATTACAGTTCTCAATTTCATTTGAAATTGAGAGGGAGACGTACCCACACGCGAGGACGACAGTGGGGAACTTCCTTACCAAATCTCTGCGTATCGTATTCTTTCCTTATCTCTCTTTACGTTTTCAACAGTTTTGTGAATTCAGTTGGTGTATAGTGACTGTACCTTTTGTGATACAATAGTGGAAAGAAAACTTCTTTATCTAAACTCCACCATTGCTCATCATTGATCACATACACACCAACTGTTTGACAAAACTGTCAGCTGAGTTTTTATTCATTGGAATCAGAATTTAGTGATAAGTGCATTTGATTTGATAAGATTCTGGTGTTAATAATCTCTATCGTTCTAATTCAAATCCAGCATATAAATTCGCGTGTCCGGTTTTCTAGTAGCGGTTCAGAATAGACGGAAGTCGATTCGGGACTGTAATTTTCCGCTAAGTTTCACAAACTCTGATAAGAATTTTTAAATCCGTTTATTTTAAAGAGGTGATCTATTCACCCCCCTCTCGATCACTAGCCACACCGTCTAATAGGCCCCATGTCTATGTTTGTCATGATTTCACTCTCCCCCTTATTCTGAGGCTCTTCTACTTCAATGATCACATCAGAATTTGTTTCAACTTGTTTTTCTCTTGGTTCATTAGAAATTATGATCTGGTCTTGCTGCCCATCGTTGGTAGACGTGATATCTTCTTCAACAGAATAAAAATCCAGAGCAAATGTTGGCGAAGTATTTTCTTCACTGCTGTCCTTTTCATGTGGTGCATACGGAAAAATTTCTTCATAGAACACCACATCTCTTGATACATAGATCTCTTGAGTATTTAGGTTGTACACTGTCCAACCTTTTTGGCCTTTAGGATATCCCACGAATACACATTTTTCTGCTCTTGAATCAAATTTATCTCGCTGCTTGTTTGAATTTTTCACATAACATAAGCATCCGAAAGTCTTAATGTGCTCATATGATGAAGGTTTTCCCAATAGCTTCTAATATGGGGTCAACCCATCATTAATCATGGTAGGGGTTCTATTAATGAGGTATGTTGCTGTCAAGACACACTCCCCCTGAAATGATATGGGTAAGTAAACTTGGAATCTCAAAGCTCGTGCCACATTGAGTATATGCCTATGTTTTCTCTCTACCCTTGCATTTTGTTGAGGTGTTCCAACACATGAAGTTTCATGTAGGATTCCCTCTTGTTGTAAGATTCCTTGAAACGCATGATTGGTAAATTCTGTCCCATTGTCACTCCACAACCTCTTGATCTTTACATTAAACTGTGTCTTTACCATGTTGATAAAATTTGTTATAATTTTCAGAACTTCTGTTTTTTCTTTTAACAAGTAAACCCATGTTCCACGCGAATAATCATCAACAATCGTAAGGAAATAGTGACAGCCACTATGAGAGCTAGTACGATATCTTCCCTACAGATCGCAATGTATAAGATCAAAATGATTATCAGCTTTATTATAACTAATATGAAAGGGAAGTCTACATTGCTTTGATCTATGACATATGTCACAACAACGAAGTTTATTTGAACAGAAATTAAAATTCACTAGCTGAGATATGCGTTGCATAACTTGAGGAGAGGGATTCCCCATGCGTGCGTGCCAAAGAACAATGTTGTCTTCACGATGTGCTGTGAAAGCAGACCCATGACCTTGTTGCTTCAACACATAAACCCCACCATGTACATCACCTAAGCCAATCTTCTTCTTCGTGGCAAAGTCCTGTATCATACAATAACTAGGATGATAAGTCACAAAGCAATTTAAATCACGAGTCAATTGACAGATTGAAATTAAATTGTAATCAAACTTAGGAACAAGTAAAACATTTTGTAAAGTAATGTCTTTGCTAAGATCAATGGTCCCCATCATTTCTACCAACACTGTGTTCCCTGTAGGAATGGTGACATAGAAAGGTTTCTCAATCTTGGTTACCCCTCTCATTAAGGATAAGAGAGGAGTCATGTGGTGTGATGCACCACTGTCCAAGACCCATTTTAGATCTTTACAAGATGTATTTTTACCGGATTCACAAAAATCATGCTTCATCACACGAGAACCATGGAATGCACGCCCCTGCACTATTTCTTCAGTCGCATGTGTATGATGAGCACTAGATTGTCCTCCACCATCTCTTGAGAGGTGTTGTGTCCTTCGCGTGTTCCAACTCTCTAGGTATCCTATAATCTATGTAACAACCCGTATAATATATATCTAGAATAATATCATACAAGTGTAAAATTTTGATACTGTCACAACATAAGTGCCTAATGGCATCAATATATATATATATATATATATATATATATATATATATATATATATATATATATATATATATATATATATATATATATACATGTCCAAACTAAAAACATAAATGGAACATGTTATACAATAATGCCTAAACAATAAAATCTAAGAACTATGTGCAATATCTTCATTGCACACCACTCCACAGCAGAAGATCATAATAAACAACATCCCTTGAAACATCCATAACAGCTTCTCAAGATTCAACCTGTAAGGATTACCTGAAAATAACAACAATAATGGGATGAGATAATAATCTCAGTGAGTTCTCCTATCCTATGAGTCCACTCGGCTCTACATGGTTTTCTAATCAATATTCAACTCATATCCAACTCAAGTCAACAAGGGAAAGAAGACTTAAGTGATGGGGAACTATCTCGCAATTGTGTGGCAACATGCATATGAGTTCTCACAACTCAACCACGATCATTATTCAGATCACGATGCATCAATTCCCGAACGGACTTACGTCTAAGCCAGACCCGGTTCATGCATGCTCGTATGATTCGACTTTCGCGGTGGATATCCGGTTCCCCTATGGGACTCAAACCCACTTTTAAGAACCATCACTCGTATGGGACTTTAACCCACTTTAAGTCTCTTTCACCGTATGGGATTTTAACCCACTTAGGTGTCCACCTTTCCCCCATGTCCACCATGATTGGGGCTCAAACCCAATTGAGGCTCGAATCATTGGTCCCACATCCCAATGCTTACTCATCTAAGCATACCACAAGAGATGTGTACCACCACAAAAAAACAACATTCTGAATACATGATCGGTTCCATAATCATTGGTTCCACGAACCATAACAAATTCATCAATCATAGGTGACTTCATTCACCATGATACACAAATAATAACATGGCATGTTCCATACAATGCGTCTCATTCTCAATCATGGCAACACTTCGTCCACGACCTCACATAAGCGTCGTACGAATGAATACCATATTCTCATACATATATCACATATGTTCCATAACCTAGATCATATTTTTAAGTTATTAATCACGTTATTCTCCTAGGTTTCCTCACTCATCTTTGTAAAGTTTTAATCATGTTACTTTACCTTTCACATAACAACAATATTTAATTTTCATCATGATAAAATTCATGACATTTATAAATCACATAATATTTTATAACATGGAACAATAATAATAGCCCTTTACGTTATCTTTCTAACGCATCCGTCCGTGTCCAAAACGGAGGTATAATACTCAATTAATTCATTAATCTATCTTAATCAAGATTTAGATTAATATTTATTCATTGCATAAGTAGTCAACAACAACACCTCTAACCTAGTGGTAAGGCTTGTACAGTTTTAAGGAGGTCTTGGGTTTGAACCCCCTTGGTGACATATTTTGTACAAAGTATTTAAATTTATAAAATCATTTAAATATTGTACTATATTTCATACTTTATTACTTAGAAAAAAATCACGAAAAAAAAATTAGGTAAAAACTTATATTTTTATAATTGTTATATTCTTATATAAGATTTTATAAAAGTTATAATTTTTATAAAAATTCATATTTTGCACATTTAAATATTTTCATAAATTTGATATATTTTATAGAAATATTTATTTCTATTATTTATGTTCCTTTTACTTTGTGTATATTCAATAACATCCAAAACCACTTACAGGTTCATTATCTTCTTTATTCCCAATCATTTATTTTAATTTAATTATGTATATTTTTACTTTATCGTTTTTCAATAACACTCATGACCTCTCGCATGCTCATTACTACATTTAAAATTAAAATTTGTATATTTAACTGATTAAAACTATTATAACTAACAATTGATTTTAAAATAAAATTGTTATGAATTAAATTTGATAATTATAATAATATAATAATATAAGTTAAATTTATTTATCTCTTTTAAAAAAATTGAAAAATATATAAACTAATAAAATAATAACTTATATAAATAACAATATTTTAATTTCTAAATATTTTTAAACATAAGTATTATGAGTTTTAGTTTTTTTATAACTAATTATCTTATTAAATACGCATTTTTAAAAATAAATATATACCAATTGCAAATTTTATCTTTATATTTTAAAACACAAAGAAATCATTATATACCTGTTTTAAATTTAATCATATTTAATTTCTATTCTAATTCAAATTCTTTTAGATACTAATAATGTAACTTAATAATTATTAATTTCTAAATATTTTAATTTCTATTATAAATAAAAGTTTAATTTCTTATATTTTAATTTCTAATAAAACAATAACTTATATAAATAACAATATTTTAATTTCTAAATATTTTTAAAAATAAGTATTATGAGTTTTAGTTTATTTTATAACTATTTATCTTATTAAATAATTATTTTTAAAAATCAATATATACACATTGCAAATTTTATCTTTATATTTTAAAACACAAAGAAATCATTATGTACCTGTTTTAAAATTTATCATATTCAATTTGTATTCTAATTCAAATTCTTTTAGATATGAATAATGGAACTTAATAATATTAATAGTAAACATGTAACAAATCTAATATTTATAGTATGTCTGATAATAATTGTCAGTAGTTAATTAGAATTATTATTATGTAATTTTACAGAACATCAATTTGTTATAAATGTGCGTTTTTTTATAAAAATTTTTATGACATAATCTCAACTATGTATTTGAATATCTTTAAAATTAAATAAATATAAATAGCATTTTTACTTGAAACATTAAAAAAATATATGCATTTATACACAAATAATAGATTGATTAAGTACAATTTTTAATAAGTTATTATTGTCAAATTATTTTGAAAAAAATAAATTTAGTATGTAATTAAGTCACAACATAACAGTTTGTTATAAATATGAGTTTTTTATTGAAATAATTTGATATAATCACAATTATTTACTTGAACCTTTTCAAAATTAAATAAATATAAACATCATTTACACATGTTGAACATTAAAAATAGATACACAACTTTTACTCGAATAATAAATTAATGAATTTAATTGATATATACTATCCGTGTAAAGATTTTTTACACTATCAGTTAATCACAACCATTAATTTATTTAAAAAGTTTGACTTCTATTTTAAACATTTAAAAAAAAATACGTACAGTATAAAACTTTTTACACGAACAATATATAACGATTAATCTGATTACAAATTTACCTACTTTTTCTCATTGCCATATAGGCGATTTCTGATTCACTGATTATCTTATGAAGATGCCTCTGTTTTGGCCTCTAAAGATATTTAATAAAAAATAATGATGTGATCGGCTTTTTTTCTTAAACTTTTTTTAATGACGTGGTTTGTTAAAGATTGCATTTTTAAAAAAATAAATTATTATTGATTTTTTTAAGATTGGAAATTTTAATATCGAAAAAAATAAAAAATTTGCTACAAAAATGAGTTGGACTAAAGTCTCCTACCTCCCATGCCTAGGGGCCTCACCACTGGACCATTTTTCATGCTTTACATTTTTATCCCATTTTGATTATACTTTTATTTTAATTAAATTAAAGTTGTTTACATATTAATTGATTATATTTATTTAGTTAATTAATATTTAAATATTTTAATTATTAACTAAATTTTATTGAATAAAAATTACGTTTTAAATATTTGATTTTTAATTATTAAATAGTAATTATTTTTCAGCAAGAAAAGATTAAATAGTAATTAGCTAGATAATTATATTCAATTAATATATATTAAATATTTAATTTTAAATATAATTAATATTTAACATGAATATATATATCCAATTAACTTAAATATTTCAATTAATATATTTTAAATATTTAACTTTAAATATTTCAAATAAAATATTTTATATTTTATATATTTAATTATATTTTAAATATAATTAATTTTAAATGATTAAATAGTAATTAGAATTTTTTACAAAAATAACCCACTTTTTCAAGGAAATTCTCAAAAATACCCCTAGTTTCAAAAAAAATCCCCAACTATCCCACTTTTAGGAAGAGGCGCCAATTCAATTGACGACTCCTCTTAAATACTTGAATGGAGGCGCCAATCCAATTGACGCCCATGTGTATTACTTGAGAGGAGGCGCCAATTGGATTGACACCTCAGTGTAAAATGCATTTTTTTTTGTAAATGGTATACGTGATAGATAAAAATTTCAAAATGGGAAGTCCGGGATTGGGGAAGCCGAAGAAAGTGGTGCATGTATCGACGTCGCACCTGTTGCCTACGATGGATGATATTCAACATGATACCAACAAACATGTTAATGATAGATCGTCTGAAAGCTCTCATGGCGATACTTTGATTGAAAATGGGTAGGAACAACAAGAAATATATTACGATTAAAGTGGAAGTGGATGTCACACAAACGCTTAAGACATATATTACGATTAAAGATAGTGAAGGGCGTAGAATGATCAAGGCGGTGGAATATGAATGGAAGCCTGCTTTCTGTGAAAAATGGCAAAAGGTGGGCCATAATTTTGGTGTATCAAAGCCAAAAATGCAGTGGAAACCACGAGCAAAACCACCTGAGTTAGAATAAAAAACTCTTTATAAACGTAAAGGAACTAGCAGTGTTACTCACACTAAAGAAAAAATAGAGGATGGACAAAGGTACATAGCAGGGGCACATACAAAGGACAAGGAATAGTTCAGGAAGGGACACTAGAAAGAGTTCGATGCACCAATGTTTTTGAGGCACTAGGGACTGAGAATGATCATGTGGTGTACCAAGATATTGAAACATGATGCTTGCTTGGAATTAGCTCCCGTCTCCTAGAGTTTCGCCCCAAAGATTGCTATCTTATTAGAAACTAGGGTGAAGAAAGATAATGCTACTAATATCAGGAAGTTGCTTCATCTTCAAGGTACTTATCTTGACAACTTTGCTAATCATGCTATGGTAGGATTAAGATAGTCTGGGATAATACTTGCATTGACATTAGGTTCATTAGTAGTACTAGCAAATTGGTTCACTGTGGTATGTATGATCTTAAGTGAAAGTTTCAATATTGGTTAATTACTATCTATGCCCTTAATACCCTTGATCAAAGAAGAATTTTGTGGAAATATATTGAAGCTATTCATGGTCAACAGTAGGATCTTTGGTGCTTGGTTGGTGACTTCAATAATATTACGAAGACTCAAGATAGAATTGGAGGTAAAATGGTTACAACAACCGAGTACATTGATCTTATCAAATCACATTTGATACCAAGCGGTCCGTCAGATCTTAAACTAAACTTTTGATACCATATTAAGAAATATAGTTAGAGCTAACTCAATCTACACATATTCATGCCATATATTAGGATTCTAAACAAATTCAATAACTTTTTTCCTTCTAATTTTAATTTTAATATGGTATATTTTAAGCCAAACTTATTATTTACCGCATATTTGCAATATTATAATTAAAAACTTCAACTAATATGTTTTAACATTTAACATTTTATTCAAAATAAATCACATTAAATTAGATCTATTTTGATCGGATTTTAGAAATAACTATTCAAAATTGAACCCTACAATATAAATTATTATCTTTATCTCAAAACCATAGCAAACACACATAAAAATTTGTATCATTGATTCTTAATGAACAAATATAAATTTTAAAGTGCTTTTATTCATAATCAAGTTTATGCTTCTCAAATAAATAGTTCTTACACACTATAAATTCTAAAGCAAAAAAAAAAGTGCATCTATTATTTTCAAGAATTATATCAAGAAATTGTAACTCATTATACTAAACAACAACATTTATTTTCAAGTTGAGAATTACAGTCTCCACCTTGTACATATCTCTTATTGATGCAATCGGTAGAACAATCAGGACTACAACTCCCTATACAGCAAAATTTTGGGTCTACGTCACTCTAATGAATACATATTGGTTTTTCAACTAATGTTCGAGTCTCCAAACTTGTATCAATATCTGAATCAAACATAAATAATTATTTTAAACAAATATGTAATTTATCTAAAAAATATACAAAAAAAAGATAGGAACGAAATTCCACTTACCTGATATCATGATAAAACTCATGCATAAAACAACTAGAATATAAGAAAAATGACAACGTTGAGAAGTCATCTTTTGGATATCACCTTATTTGCATATCACCTTATATGAGTTTACTTTTTATTGACAAGAAACTAAAACTACCTCTAGAAAACATCTTAACACACAAAAAAAAACTATCATTATGTTAATTTTTTTTTATAAATAAAATTGTTTTCGAAACATGGAAATAAACAGGGTTTTAAAAACGGTCACATTAGTGTAAAGGATTTCGCGTTTTTCGAAGATACAACAAGTATTGTGACACTTATTTCGATCGTCGGTGAAAATTAATTATAATTTATTATCTACTTATTATAAATGTAAAGTTGTCATTATAACAACCCTAACCCTAATTTTATAATAAGTGGATTTATCATAATGAACTATAAATATATATATATATATATATATATATATATATATATATATATATATATATATATATATATATATATATATATATATATATATATATATATATATATATATATAAAATATTTTAACAATAAATATTTTTAAATATACTTTTAATAGAAAGTTGATCTAATTAATTAAATATACCTATGAATATAATAATAAAACGTTTCTCTCTTCTCCCAATTGAATAAATCATTATTTTTAATATAAATTAATTGTTTATGTTTAGGTAATAGGTAATAATAATAATAAAAAATTAAATATAGTTGTAGAATACATAATTTCTAATATATTTTCAAAATAAAATTTAAAAAACCTTATAAAAAGAATTATTTCTAAATTATTCCCATTATTTTCTACTTCTTTTACTTTAGGTATATTCAATAAAATGAATCACCATATTGATAAAAATTTCAACATAGGAAGTCCGGGACTGAGGCAGCCGAAGAAAGCGGTGCATGCATAAAACAACTAGAATATAAGAAAAGTGACAACTTTGAAAAGTCATATTTTGGATATCACCTTATTTGAATTTCACCTTATATGAGTTTACTTTTTATTTACAAGACACTAAAATTACCTCCAATATATAGGCTGAAAATTGTCCTAATGATAATATTTTATTTTAAAAATTAACTTCATTATTTTCATTCATATCCAAAAATTAACTCTATTATTAAAACCCATTAATTCATCATTTCTATTCATATACAAAAAAGATCTAAATTTTAATTATCCATAATTTAAAAGTAAATATTAAATATAAATTATAGGTTCAAACCCACTATTTTAAGAAAAATCATATAATCACGGTAAAATTCGAAAAGATTTTATTAGTGCTGCCCGAAAAATGTTTTATCAACATAAATTGATAAAATTCTTAATCACTACAAACATAGAAAAAAGCTATTATATCTTAATCTTCTTCCTAATTATTTTTATTTTCTTCACCTTTACCTTCTTTCCAAATCGAGAAAACATCTTAACACAAAAAAAATAAAAAACTATCATACTCTTAATTTTTTTTAACTAAAATTGTTTTCTAAACTTGGAAATAAAAAGGGTTTTAAAAAAGGTTTCGTGTTTTTCGAAGGTACAAGTATTATGGCACTTATTTCGATCGTTGGTGAAAATTAATTATAATTTATTATCTACTTATTATAAATCTAAAGTTGTCATAATGACAACCCTAACCCTGATTTTATAATAAATACATTTATCAATAATCAATTTATATATAGAGAGAATATATTTTAACAATAAATATTTTTAAATATACTATTAATAGAAAATTGACCTAAGTAATTAAATATCCCTACGCATATTAAAAAAATGTTTCCCTCTCCTCCCAATTGAAAAAATAATTATTTTTAATATAAATTAATAGTTTATGTTTAGGTAATAGGTAATAATAATTATAAATAAAAAGAATATAGTTATATAATATAAAATTTCTAATATATTTTAAAAATATTATTTTAAAAAACTCATAAAAAGAATTGTTTCTAAGTTATTCCCATTATTTTCTATTTCCTTTATTTTATGTATATTCAATAACATGAATTACAATAATGATAAAAATTTGAAAATGGGAAGTCCGGGATTAGGGAAGCCAAAGAAAGCGGTCCATGTGTCGTTGTCGTACCTGTTGCCTATAGTGGATGATATTTAACATGCTACGAACAGTCTTATTAATGCTAGATCGACTGGAATCTCTCATGGCGACACTCTGATTGAAAACAAAAAGGAATGACTAGAAAGTGAAAACACAGAACCAAATAACCCAACCCTAGATATGTAAACACCATACAAAACTAAAGAACCTAGGAAGCTATGGGTCGATGTTCTATCTGAAAATAGAAACTTAGCAAAAGGAATGACTATTGTGCAAAAACTTTTGAATGATGAAATTGAAATTGAAATTGAGAAGGAGGATACCGCATCTGAGGCGAAGTTTTAGGAATGAGCATTATTCATGTATGTCCTTGGAGGGGAAGTTAGCATAAATGTGATGAAATAATTAATGACTAGGTCATGGAACTTTGTACAGCTCCTTGATATGTACTACCATGATGATGTGTACTTTCTACTAAAGTTCAGAACTCACAAGGATATGGAATATGTTATGATGAATAGGCCTTATAGTATTAGAAGTATGCCTATGTTACCTAGGGAGTGACAACCAGATCTTAACTAGAAGGAATATATGTTGAGAGCCCTCCTTATTCGGATCAAACTTCTCCAGTTACCTTTTCACCTTTGGGACCCAAGAGTCTTAGCAAAATCGGTAGTGCACTTGGAACTCATTAACTCACAAATGAAGGCACTGCAAATTAGTCAAGAGTCTCCTATGCTAGAATTCCAGTGGAAGTGGATGTCACACAAGCGTTTTAAGATATATATTACGATTAAAGATAATGAATGGCGTATAATGATCGAGGAGGTGCAATATGAATAGAAACCTGCTTTCTATGGAAAAATGCCAAAAGGTGGGCCATAATTTTAGTGTATCAAAGCCAAAAATACAGTGGAAACCATAAGCGAAACCACTTGAGTTAGAAACAATAATTCTTCATACACCTAAAGGAACTAACAGTGTTACTAAAATTGAATAACAAAATAGAGAATGGACAAAGGTAAATAGCAATGGCACATACAAAGGAAAAGGAATATTTCAGGAAGGGACACTAATAACAGTTCAATGTACCAATGTTTTGGAGGCACTAGGGATTGAGAATGATAATGTGGTGTACCAAGATATTGGAACATGATCTTGCTTGGAATGTTTAGGGGCTAAATAAAAAGGGTAAGCTCAGGGAAATTAGCTCCCGTCTTCTAGAGTTTCGACCCAACATTGCTATCTTATTGGAAACTAGGATGAAGAAAGATAATGCTACTAATATCAAGAAGTTGCTTCATCTTCAAGGTACTTATCTTGACAACTATGCTAATCATGCTAATGGTAGGATTTGGATAGTCTAGCATAATACTTACGTTGATATTAAGTTCATTAATAGTACTAGACAATTGGTTCACTATGGTGTTTATGATCTTCAAGGAAAGTTTCAATATTGGCTAACTGCTATTTTTGCCCTTAATACCCTTGATCAAAGAACAATTTTATGGAAAGGTATTGAAGGTATTCTTGGTCAATAGTAGGGTCATTGGTGCTTGCTTGGAGACTTCAATAATGCTACAAAGACTCAAGATATAATTGGAGGTAAAATGGTTACAGCAGCCGAGTACATTGATCTTACCAAATCACATTTCATACCAAGTGGTTCGTCAGATCTTAAACTAAAATTTTGATACCATATTAAAAAATTTAGTTAGACCTAACTCAATCTACACATATTCATGTCATATATAAGGATTCTTAACAAATTCAATAAACTTTATTTGCTAATTCTATGTTTTAATATGGTATATTTTAAGCCAAACTTATTATTTTACCGCATATTTGCAATATTATTATTAAAAACTTCAATTTATAGATTTTGACATTTAACATTTGATTCAAAATAAATCACATTAAATTAGATCTATTTTGATCGGATTTTAGAAATAACTATTCAAAATTGAACCCTACAATATAAATTATTATATTTATCGTATTGAACAAATATAAATTTTAAAGTGCTTTTACTCAGAATCAAGTTTACAGTTCTCAAATAAATAGTTCTTACACACTATAAGTTCTAAAGAAAAAAAAAGTGCATCTATTATTTTCAAGAATTATTGCAAGAAATTGTAACTCAATATTAGGAATGAGCATTATTCATGATGTCTTTGGAGCGGAAGTCTGCATGAATATGGGGAAACCATTTATAACTAGGTCATAGAACTTTGTATAGCTCCCTGATGTGTACTATCATGATTATTTGTACTTTTTGCTAAAGTTCATGACTCAGTAACTCGCAAGGATATGGAATCTGTTAGGATGAATAGGCCTTATACTATCAGTAGTATGCCTATGTTTCTTAGGAAATGACAACCAGATCTTAAGCAGAAGGAATATATGTTAAGATCCCTCCCTATTTGGATCAAACTTCCCCAATTACCTCTCCACCTTTGGGGACCCAAGAGTCTTAGCAAAATCGGTAGTGCACTTAGAACTCATTTGCTAGAATTCTAGTGGAAGTGGATGTCACACAAGCGCTTAAGACATATATTACGATTAAAGATAGGGAAGGGCGTAGAATGATCCAGGCGGTGGAATATGAATGAAAAACCTGATTTCTGTGAAAAATGCCAAAGATGGGCCATAATTTTGGTGTATCAAAGCCAAAATGCAGTGGAAACCACGAGTGAAACCACCTAAGTTCGAATAAAAAACTCTTTATAAACTTAAAGGAACTACCAATGTTACTCAAACTCAAGAAAAAACTAGAGAATGGACAAAAGGTACATAGTAGGGGCACAAACAATGGACAAGGAATAGTTCAGGAAGGGACACTAGTAAGATTTAAACGCACCATTGTTTTTGAGGCACTAGTGAGAATGATCATGTGGTGTATCAAGATATTGAAACATGATGCTTGCTTGAAACGTTCTAGTGCTAAATAAAAAGGTTAAGCTCATGGAAATTATCTCCCGTCTCCTAGAGTTTCAACCCAACATTGTTATCTTATTAGAAACAAGGGTGAAGAAAGATAATGCTACTAAAATCAGGAAGTTGCTTCATCTTCAAGGTATTTATCTTGACAACAATGCTAATCATGCTAATGGTAGGATTTGGATAATCTGGGATAATACTTGCATTGACATTAGGGTCATTAGTAGTACTAGCAAATTGGTTCAACCTGGTGTGTATGATCTTCAAGGAAAGTTTCATTATAGGCTAACTGCTATCTACGCCCTTAATACCCTTGATCAAAGAAGAATTTTATGGAAAGATATTGAAGCTATTCATGGTCAACAGTAGGGTCTTTCGTGCTTGGTTGGTGACTTCAATAATGTTACGAAGACTCAAGATAGAATTGGAGGTAAAATGGTTACAGCAACCGAGTACATTGATCTTACCAAATCACATTTGATACCAAGTCGTCCGTCAGATCTTAAACCAAACGTTTGATACAATACTAAGAAATTTAGTTAGAGCTAACTCAATCTACACAAATTCCTGCAATATATTAGGATTTTAAATAAATTCAATAAATTTAATTTTTTAATTTTAAGTTTTAATATGGTATATTTAAAGCCAAACGGATTGTTTTACCGCATTTTTCCAATATTATAATTAAAAACTTCAATTTATAAATTTTAACATTTTACATTTTATTCAAAATAAATCACATTAAATTAGATCTATTTTGATCGGATTTTAGAAATAACTATTCAAAATTGAACCCTACAATATAAAACATTATCTTTATCTAAAAACCGTAGCAAACACCCATAAAAATTTGTATCAGTGATTCTTAATGAACAAATATAAATTTGATTCATTGATTCTCAAATAAATAGTTCTTACACACTATAAGTTCTAAAGCAAAAAAATAAGTGCATCTATTATTTTTAAGAATTATAGTAAGAAATTGTAAATCATTATACTAAGCAACAACAATTATTTTCAAGTTGAGAATTACACTCTCCACCTTGTACATATCCCTTATTGATGCAATATGTAAAACAGTAAGGACTACAACTCCCTATGCAACAAAATCTTGGGTCTACGTCATTCTCATGAATACATATTGGTTTTTCAACTAATGTTCGAGTCTCCAAACTTGTAACAATATCTGAATCAACATAAATAGTTATTTTCAACAAATAAGCCATTTATCTAAAAAATATACATAAAAAAAGATAGAAAAGAAATTCCACTTACCTGATATCATGATAAAATTCATGCATAAAACAACTAGAATATAAGAAAAATGACAACGTTGAGCAGTCATGTTTTTGATATCACCTTATCTGGATTTCATCCTATATGAGTTTACTTTTATTTACAAGAGACTAAAACTACGTCCAATTTATAGGCTGAAAAATTGTCCTAATGATAATATTTTATTTTAAAAATTAACTTCATTATTTCCATTCATATCTGAAAATTAACTTTATTATTAAAATTCATAAATTTATCATTTCTATTCATATACAAAAAAGATCTTAATCTTAAAAATTCATAATTTAAAATTAATATTAAACATAAATTATAGTTTCAAACCAACTATTTTAAGAAAAAGCATATAATCACGGCAAAATTAGAAAAGATTTTATTAAATCTTAGAAATAACGCTATTATATCTTAATCTTCTTCCTAAATTTTTTATTTTCTTCACCTTTACCTTCTGTCCAAGTCCATAAAACATCTTAACACAAAAAAAAAACTATCTTATTTTTAATTTTTTTTAACTAAAATTGTTTTCTAAACCTAGGAATAAAAAGGGTTTTTAAAACCGTCACATTCGTGTCAAGGGTTTCGCGTTTTTAGAAGGTACAAGTATTGCGGCACTTATTTCGATTGTCGGTGAAAATTAATTATAATTTATTATCTACTTATATAAAGCTAAGGTTGTCATAATGACAACCCTAACCCTTATTTTATAATAAGTACATTTATCAATAATCAATTATATATATCCCTACTTATATATCCCTACCGATATTAAAATAAAATTTTTCTCTCTTCTCCTCATTGAATAAATAATTAATTTTAATATAAATTAATAGTTTATGTTTAGGTAATAGGTATTTATAATAATAAAATATTAAAAGAATATAGTTATAGAATACAAAATTTCTAATATATTTTCAAAATAAATTTTAATTTTTTTTATAAAAAGAATTATTTCTAAATTATTCCCATTATTTTCTATTTCTTTTATTTTATGTATATTCAATAACATGAATCACAATAATGATAAAAGATTCAACATGGGAAGTCCGGGACTATAGCAGCCGAAGAAAGCGGTGCATGTAAAAGCGTCACACCTATTGCGTACAGTGGATGATATTCAACATGATACCAAGAGTCCTGTTAATGCTAGCTTGACTGAAAGCTCTCATGGCGATACTCTGATTGAAAACAGAAAGGAACAATAAGAAAGTGAAAAGGAGGAACCATATAACCCAACCCTAGAGATGGAAACACCAGACGAAACCAAAGAACATAGGAAGCTATGGGTCGATGTTCTATCTGAAAATAGAAACCCAGCAAAAGGAATTACTATTGAGTATGTTGGGAAAAAACTTGTCAATGGTGAAATTGAAATTGAAATTGAGAGGAGGAAATCGCTTCTCAGGTGAAGTATTAGGAATGAGCATTATTCATGTATGTCCTTGGAGGGGAAGTCGGCATGAATATGGTGAAACAATTCATGACTAGGTCAGGGAACTTTGTACAGCTCCCTGATATGCACTACCATGATTATGTGTACTTATTGCTAAAGTTCAGAACTCACAAGGATATGGTATCTGTTAGGATGAATAGGCCTTATACTATCAGAAGTATGCCTATGTTACTTAGGAAATGACCACAAGATCTTAGCAAGAACGAATATATGTTGAGATCCCTCCCAATTTGGATCAAACTTCCATAGTTATCTCTCCACCTTTTGGGACCCAAGAGTCTTAGCAAAATCGGTAGTGCACTTGGAACTCATTTACTACCAGATGAAAGAACTACAAGTAAGTTAAGAGTCTCATATGCGAGAATTCTAGCGGAAGAGGATGTCACACAAGCGCTTAAGACATATATTACGATTAAAGATAGCGAAGTGCGTAGAATGATCCAGGCGGTGGAATATGAATGGAAACCTGCTTTCTGTGAAAAATTCCAAAAGGTGGGCCATAAGTTTGGTGTATCAAAGCCAAAACTGCAGTAGAAACCACGAGCGAAACCACCTGAGTTAGAAACAAAAACTCTTTATAAACCTAAAGGAACTAGCACTGTTACTCAAACTGAAGAATAAAATAGAGAATGGATAAAGGTACATAGCAACGACACAGACAAGAGCAAATGAATAGTTCAGGAAGGGACACCAATAAGAGTTCAATGCCCAATGTTTTTGAGGCACTAGGGATTAAGAGTGATCATGTGGTGTACCAAGATATTGGAACATGATGCTTGTTTGGAACGTTCTGCAGCTAAATAAAAAGGGAAAGCTCAGGGAAATTAGCTCTCGTCTCCTAGAGTTTTGACCCAACATTTCTACCTTATTGGAAACTAGGGTGAAGAAAGATAATGCTACTAATATCAGGAAGTTGATTCATCTTTAAGGTACTTATCTTGATAACTATGATAATCATGTTAATGGTAGTATTTGGATAGTCTGGGATAATACTAGCGTTGACATTAAGGTCATTAGTAGTACTAGCCAATTAGTTCACTATGGTGTGTATGATCTTCAAGGAAAGTTTCAATATTTATTAACTGCTATTTATGCCCTTTATACCCTTGATCAAAGAAGAATTTTGTGTAAAGATATTGAAGTTAATCATGGTCAACAGTCTGGTCTTTTGTGCTTGCTTGGTGACTTCAATAATGCTACGAAGACTCAAGATAAATTGGAGGTAAAATTGTTACGGCAACCGAGTACATTGATGTTACCAAATCACATTTTATACCAAGTGGTCCGACAGATCTTAAACTAAACTTTTGATACCATATTAAGAAATATAGTTAGCCCTCACTCAATCTACACATATTCATTCCATATATTAGGATTCTTAACAAATTCAACAAATTTTCTTTTAGCGCATATTTGCAATATTATAATTAAAAACTTCAATTTATAAATTTTAACATTTAACATTTTATTCAAAATAAATCACATTAAATTAGATCTATTTCGATCAGATTTTAGAAATAAATATTATAAATTGAACCCTACAATATAAATTATTATCTTTATCTTAAAATTGTAGCAAACACCCATACTAATATGTATCAATGATTCTTATTGAATAGATATAAATTTTAAAGTGCTTTTATTCATAATCAAGTTTACGGTTCTCAAATAAATAGTTCTTACACACTATAAGTTCTAAAGCCAAAAAAAAGTGCATCTATTATTTTCAAGAATTATAGCAAGAAATTGTAACTCATTATACTCAACAACAACACTTATTTTCAAGTTGAGAATTACACTCTCCACCTTGTACATATCCCTTATTGATGCAATCTAAAGAACAGTCAGGACTACAACTCCCTATGCAGCAAAATCTTGGATCTACGTCACTCTCAAGAATACAAATTGGTTTTTCGACTAATGTTCGAGTCTCTAAACTTTTAACAATATCTTAATCAAACATAAATAATTATTTTAAACAAATAAGTTATTAATTTAAAAAATATACTACAAAAAAGATAGAAAAGAAATTCCACTTACCTGATATCATATTAAAACTCATGCATAAAACAACTAGAATATAAGAAAAGTGATAGCGTTGAGAAGTCATGTTTTGGATATCACCTTATTTGGATTTCATGTTTAATTTTTATTTACTTTTTATTAACGTTAATGATAATATTTTATTTTAAAAATTAACTTTATTATTTCCATTCATATCCGAAAATTGACTCTATTATTAAAATCCATAAATTCATCATTACTATTTATATACAAATAAGATATGCATCTTAAAAATCCATAATTTAAAATTAAATATTAAAGATAAATTATAGTTTCAAACCAACTATTTTAAGAAAAAGTATAGAATCACGGTAAAATTAGAAAAGATTTTATTTGTGCTGCTCGAAAAACATGTTATCATCATAAGTCGATAAAATGCTTAATCACTACAAACTTAGAAAAGACACTATTATATCTTAATCTTCTTCCTAAATTTTTTCATTTTCTTCACCTCTATCTTCTTTCCAAATCCATAAATCATGTAAACACTAAACAAAAATATATTCTTAATTTTTTTAAAACTAGATTTGTTTTCTAAACCTAGAAATAAGCAGGGGTTTAAAAACGGTCACATTTGTGTAAAGGATTTCACGATTTTAGTAGGTACAAGTATTACGACACTTATTGAGATTGTCGGTGAAAATTAATTATCTACTTATTATAAATCTAAGGTTGTCATAATGACAACCCTAACCCTAATTTTATAATAAGTAGATTTATCAATAATCAAATATATATATATATATATATATATATATATATATATATATATATATATATATATATATATAATATATATATATATATATATATATATATATATTAACAATAAATATTTTAAAATATACTTTTAATAGAAAGTTGATTTAATTAATTAAATATCCCTACGAATATTAAAACAAATATTTCTCTCTTCTCCCAATTGAATAAATCATTATTTTCACTATAAATTAATAGTTTATGTTTAGGTAATAGGTAACAATAATAAAAAATTAAAAAAATATAGATATAGAATACAAAATTTGCAATATATTTTCAAAATAAAATTTTAAAAAACTTATAAAAAATGTCTTTCTAAATTATTCTCATTATTTTTTATTTGTTTTATTTTATGTATATTGAATAACATGAATCACAATAATTATAAATATTTCAACATGGGAAGTCTTGGACTGGGGCAGCCGAAGAAAGCGGTGCATGTATCGACATCGCACTTGTTGCCTATGGTGGATGATGTTCAACATGATACCAACAGTCTTGTTAATGCTAAATCGACTGCAAAGGTCATGTGGCTATACTCCGATTAAAAACAGAAAGGAACAACCAACAAGTGAAAAGGCGGAACCATATAACCTAACCCTAGAGATGGAAACACCAGAAGAAACCAAATAACCTAGGAAGCTATGGGTCGATGTTTTATCTGAAAATAGAAACCCAGCAAAATGAATGCCTATTGAGTATGTTGTGCAAAAACTTGTCAATGGTGAAATTGAAATTGAAATTGAGAAGGAGGATATCGTATCTGAGGTGAAGTTTTAGGAATGAGCATTATTCTTGTATGTCCTTGGAGGGGAAGTCTGCATGAATATGGTGAAACAAATCATGACTAGGTCATGGAACTTTGTACAACTCCCTGATATGTACTATCATGATTATGTGTGCTTTCTGCTAAAGTTCAGAACTCACAAGGATATGGAATCTGTTAGGATGAATAGGCCTTATACTATCAGAAGTATGCCTATGTTACTTAGGGAATGACAACAAGATCTTAACTAGAAGGAATATTCGTTGAGATCCCTCCCTTTTTGGATCAAACTTCCCCAATTACCTCTCCACCTTTGGGGACCCAAGAGTCTTAGCAAAATCGATAGTGCACTTGGAACACATTTACTCACATATGAATGCATTGCAAATAAGTTAAGAGTCTCCTCTGCTAGAAATCTAGTGGAAGTGGATGCCACACAAGCGCTTAAGACATACATTACGATTAAAGATACTGAAGGGCGTAGAAGGATCCATGCGTTAAAATATGAATGGAAACCTGCTTTATGTGAAAAATACCAAAAGGTAGGCCATAATTTTGGTGTAGCAAAGCCAAAAATGCAGTGGAAACGACGAGCAAAATGACCTTAATTAGAATCCAAAACTCTTTATAAACCTATTGGAACTACCAATGTTTCTCAAACTGAAGAAAAAAATAGAGAATGGTCAACGATACATAGCAGTGGCACAGACAAGGGAAGAGGAATAGTTCAGTAAGGGACACCAATAAGAGTTCAATGCACCAATGTTTTTGACGCACTAGGGGTTGAGAATGATCATGTGGTGTACCAAGATATTGGAAGATGATGCTTGCTTGGAACATTCGGGGGATAAATAAAAAGGGTAAGCTCAGGGAAATTAGCTCCCGTATCCTAGAATTCCGACCCAACATTGTTATCTTATTGGAAATTAGGGTGAAGAAAGATAATGCTACTAATATCAGGAAGTTGCTTCATCTTTAAGGTACTTATCTTGAAAAGTTTGCTAATCATGCTAATGGTAGGATTTGGATAGCCTGGGATAATACTTCCGTTGACATTAGGGTCATTAGTAATACTAGCAAATTGGTTCACTGTGGTGTGTATGATCTTCAGGGAAAGTTTCAATATTGGCTAACTGCTATCTATGCCCTTTATACCCTTGATCAAAGAAGAATTTTATGGAAAGATATTGAAGTTAATCGTGGTCAACAGTAGGGTCTTTTGTGATTGCTTGGTGACTTCAATAATGCTACGAAGACTCAAGATAGAATTGAAGGTAAAATGGTTACAGTAGTCGAGTACATTGATCTTGCCTAATCACATTTGATACCAAGTGGTCCGTCAGATCTTAAACTAAACTTTTGATACCATATTAAGAAATATAGTTAGACCTAACTCAATCTACACATATGCGTGCCATATATTAGGATTCTAAACAAATTCAAAAAAATTTATTTTCTAATTTTAAGTTTTAGTATGGTATATTTTAAGCCAAACTTATTATTTTACTGCATCTTTGCAATATTATAATTAAAAACTTCAATTTATAAATTTCAAATTCTAACATTTTTTTCAAAATAAATCACATTAAGTTAGATCTATTTTGATCGGGTTTTAGAAATAACTATTCAAAATTGAACCCTACAATATAAATTATTATCTTTATCTCAAAACTGTAGCAAACACCCATACTAATTTGTATAATTGATTTCTAATGAACAAATATAAATCTTAAAGTGCTTTTATTCCTAATCAAGTTTACGGTTCTCAAATAAATAGTTCTTACACACTATAAGTTCTAAAGCCAAAAATAAAACGCATCTATATATTTTCAAGAATTATAGCAAGAAATTGTAACTCATTATACTAAACAACAACAACACTTATTTTCAAGTTGAGAATTACACTCTCCACCTTGTACGCATCCCCTCATTGATGCAATATATAGAACAGTCAGGACTACAACTCCCTATGCAGCAAAATCTTAGGTCTACGTCACTCTCATGAATATATATTGATTTTTCAACTAATGTTCAAGTCTCCAAATTTGTTACAATATCTGAATCAAACATAAATAGTTATTTTAAACATATAAGTTATTTATCTAAAAAATATACAAAAAAAAAGATAAAAAAGAAATTCCACTTACCTAATATCATTATAAATTCATGCATAAAACAACTAGAATATAAGAAAACTGACAACGTTGAGAAGTCATATTTTGGATATCACCTTATTTGGATTTCACCTTGTATGACTTTACTTTTTATTTAAGAGACTAAAATTACCTCCAATATATAGGCTGAAAAATTATCCTAATGATAGTATTTTATTTTTAAAATTAACTTCGTTATTTCCATTCATCATTTCTATTTATATACAAAAAAAAGATTTGAATCTTAAAAGTCCATAATTTAAAAGTAATATTAAATCATATAATCACGGTAAAATTAGAAATTTTTTATTAGTGTTATCAATAATCAATTATATATATATATATATATATATATATATATATATATATATATATATATATATATATATATATATATATATATATATATAATATATATATATATATATATATAATATATATATATATATATATATATATATATATATATTATATATATATATATATATATATATATATATATATATATATATATATATATATATAAAGAGAGAGAGAGAGTATATTTTAACAATAAATATTTTAAAATATACTTTTAATAGAAAGTTGATCTAATTAATGAAACATCCCTACCAATATTAAAATAAAATGTTTCTCTCTTCTCCCAATTGAATAAATTATTATTTTTAATATAAATTAATAGTTTGTGTTTAGGTAATAGTTAATAATAATAACAATAATAAATTAAAAGAATATAGTTATAGAATACAAAATTTCTAATATATTTTAAAAATAAAATTTTAAAAAACATATAAAAAGAATTATTTCTAAATTGTTCCCATTATTTTCTATTTCTTTTATTTTATGTATATTCAATAACATGAATCACAATAATGAGAAAAATTTCAACGTGGGAAGTCCGAGACTAGGGCAGCCGAAGAAAGCGGTGCATGTATCGGCGTCACACATGTTGCCTACGGTGGATGATATTCAACATGATACCAATAGTCCTGTTAATGCTAGATCGACTGAAAGCTCTCATGGTGATACTCTGATTGAAAAATGAAAGGAACAACAAGAAAGTGAAAAGGCGGAACCATATAACCCAACCCTAGAGATGGAAACACCAGATGAAACCAAAGAACATAGGAAGCTATGGGTTGATGTTCTATCTGAAAATAGAAACCAATCAACATGAATGACTATTGAGTATGTTGTGCAAAAAATGTGTCAATGGTGAACTTGAAATCGAAATTGAGAAGGAGGATATCGCATCTGAGGTGAAGTTTTAGGAATGACTATTATTCATGTATTTCCTTAGAGGGGAAGTCTGCATGAATATGGTGAAACAATTCATGACTAGGTCATGGAACTTTGTACAGCTCCTTGATATGTACTACCATGATGATGTGTACTTTCTACTAAAGTTCAGAACTCACAAGGATATGGAATTTGTTATGATGAATAGGCCTTATACTATTAGAAGTATGCCTATATTACCTAGGGAATGACAACTAGATCTTAACTAGAAGGAATATATGTTGAGAGCCCTCCCAATTTGGATCAAACTTCCCCAGTTACCTCTTCACCTTTGGGACCCAAGAGTCTTAGCAAAATTGGTAGTGCACTTGGAACTCATTAACTCGCAAATGAATGCACTGCAAATAAGTCAAGAGTCCCCTATGCTAGAATTCTAGTGGAAGTGGATGTCACACAAGCGTTTTAAGACATATATTACGATTAAAGATAGTGAAGGGCGTATAATAATCGAAGAGGTGCAATATGAATAGAAACCTGCTTTCTATGGAAAAATGCCAAAAGGTGGGCCATAATTTTAGTGTACCAAAGACAAATATACAGTGGAAACCATGAGCAAAACCACCTGAGTTAGAAACAATAACTCTTCATAAACCTAAAGGAACTAACAGTGTTACTGAAATTGAAGAACAAAATAGAGAATGGACAAAGGTAAATAGCAGTGGCACATACAAGGGCAAAGGAATATTTCAGGAAGGGACACCAATAACAGTTCAATGCACCAATGTTTTTGAGGAAATAGGGATTGAGAATGATCACGTGGTGTACCAAGATATTGGAACGTGATGCTTGCTTGGAATGTTTCGGGGCTAAATAAAAAGGATAAGCTTAAGGAAATTAGCTGCCGTCTTCTAGAGTTTCGACCCAACATTGCTATCTTATTGGAAACTAGGGCGAAGAAAGATAATGCTACTAATATAAAGAAGTTGCTTCATCTTCAAGGTACTTATCTTGACAACTATGCTAATCATGCTAATGGTAAGATTTGGATAGTTTAGGATAATACTTACGTTGACATTAAGTTCATTAGTAGTACTAGCCAATTGGTTCACTGTGGTGTTTATGATCTTTAAGGAAAGTTTCAATATTGGCTAACTATTATTTTTGCCCTTAATACCCTTGATGAAAGAATATTTTTATGGAAAGATATTGAAGGTATTCCTGGTCAATAGTAGGGTCTTTGGTTCTTGCTTGGAGACTTCAGTAATGCTATAAAGACTCAAGATAGAATTGGAGGTAAAATGGTTACAGCAGCCGAGTACATTGATCTTACCAAATCACATTTCATACCAAGTGGTTAGTCAGATCTTAAACTAAACTTTTGATACGATATTAAAAAATTTAGTTAGACCTAACTCAATCTACACATATTCATGCCATATATAAGGATTCTTAACAAATTCAATAAATTTTATTTGCTAATTCTAAGTTTTAATATGGTATATTTTAAGCCAAACTTATTACTTTACCGCATATTTGCAATACTATTATTAAAAACTTCAATTTATAAATTTTAACATTTAACATTTGATTCAAAATAAATCACATTAAATTAGATCTATTTTGATCGGAATTTAGAAATAACTATTCAAAATTGAACCCTACAATATAAATTATTATATTTATCTTATTGAACAAATATAAATTTTAAAGTGCTTTTACTCATAATCAAGTTTACAGTTTTTAAATAAATAATTCTTACACACTATAATTTCTAAAGCAAAAAAAAAAGTGCATCTATTATTTTCAAGAATGATAGCAAGAAATTGTAACTCAGTATTAGGAATGAGCATTATTCATGATGTCTTTGGAGCGGAAGTCTGCATGAATATAGTGAAACAATTCATAACTAGGTCATGGAACTTTGTACAGCTCCCTGATGTGTACTACCATGATTATTTGTACTTTCTGCTAAAGTTTAGAACTCAGTAACTCGCAAGGATATGGAATCTGTTATGATGAATAGGCCTTATACTATCCGTAGTATACCTAAGTTTCTTAGGAAATGACAACCAGATCATAACTAGAAGGAATATATGTTGAGACCCCTTCCTATTTGGATCAAACTTCCCCAATTACCTCTCCACCTTTGGGGACCCAAGAGTCTTAGCAAAATCGGTAGTGCACTTAGAACTCATTTGCTAGAATTCTAGTGGAAGTGGATGTCACACAAACGCTTAAGACATATATTACGATTAAAGATAGTGAAGGGCGTAGAATGATCCCAGCGGTGGAATATGAATGGAAACCTGATTTCTGTGAAAATTGCCAAAAGATGGCCCATAATTTTGGTGTATCAAAGCCAAAATGCAGTGGAAACCACCTAAGTTCGAATAAAAAACTCTTTATAAACCTAAAGGAACTACCAGTGTTACTCAAACTCATGAAAAAACTAGAGAATGGACAAAAGGTACATAGCAGGGGCACAGACAATGGACAAGGAATAGTTCCGGAAGGGACACCAGTAAGATTTCAACGCACCAATGTTTTTGAGGGACTAGGGATTGAGAATGATCATGTGGTGTACCAAGATATTGAAACATGATGCTTGCTTGGAATGTTCTAGGGCTAAATAAAAAGGTTAAGCTCATGGAAATTATCTCCAGTCTCCTAGAGTTTCAACCCAACATTGTTATCTTATTAGAAACAAGGGTGAAGAAAGATAATGCTACTAAAATCAGGAAGTTGCTTCATCTTCAAGGTATTTATCTTGACAACAATGCTAATCATGCTAATGGTAGGATTTGGATAGTCTGGGATAATACTTGCATTGATATTAGGGTCATTGGTAGTACTAGCAAATTGGTTCAACCTGGTGCGTATGATCTTCAAGGAAAGTTTCAATATTGGCTAACTACTATCTATGCCCTTGGTACCCTTGATCAAAGAAGAATTTTGTGGAAAGATATTGAAGCTATTCATGGTCAACAGTAGGGTCTATCGTGCTTGGTTGGTGACTTCAATAATGTTACGAAGACTCAAGATAGAATTGGAGGTAAAATGGTTACAGCAACCGAGCACATTGGCCTAACCAAATCACATTTGATACCAAGTGGTCCGTCAGATCTTAAACCAAACGTTTAGTTAGAGCTAACTCAATCTACACAAATTCCTGCAACATATTAGGATTCTAAACAAATTCAATAAATTTAATTTTTTAATTTTAAGTTTTAATATGGTATATTTTAAGCCAAACCAATTGTTTTACCGCATTTTTCCAATATTATAATTGAAAACTTCAATTTATAAATTTTAACAGTTTACATTTTATTCAAAATAAATAACATTAAATTAGATCTATTTTGGTCGGATTTTAGAAATAACTATTAAAAATTGAACCCTACAATAAAAAACATTATCTTTATCTAAACACCATAGCAAACACTCATAAAAATTTGTATCAGTGATTCTTAATGAACAAATATAAATTTGAATAATTGATTCTCAAATAAATAGTTCTTACGCACTATAAATTCTAAAGCAAAAAAAAAGTGCATCTATTATTTTCAAGGATTATATTAAGAAATTGTAAATCATTATACTAAACAACAACACTTATTTTCAAGTTGAAAATTACACTCTCCACCTTGTACATATCCCTTATTGATGCAATCTGTAGAACAGTCAGGACTGCAACTCCCTATGCAGCAAAATCTTGGGTCTACGTCACTCTCATGAATACATATTGGTTTTTCAACTAATGTTCGAGTCTCCAAACTTCTAACAATACCTGAATCAAACATAAATAGTTATTTTAAACAAATAAGCTATTTATCTAAAAAATATACATAAAAAAAGATAGAAAAGAAATTCCACTTACCTGATATCATGATAAAATTCATTCATAAAACGTTGAGAAGTCATGTTTTTGATATCACTTTATTTGGATTTCACCCTATATGAGTTTACTTTTATTTACAAGAGACTAAAACTACCTCCAATTTATAGGCTGAAAAATTGTCCTAATGATAATATTTTATTTTAAAAATTAACTTCATTATTTCCATTCATATCTGAAAATTAACTCCATTATTAAAATTCATAAATTCATCATTTCTATTCATATACAAAAAAGATCTTAATCTTAAAAATCCATAATTTAAAAGTAATATTAAACATAAATTTTAGTTTCAAACCAACTATTTTAAGAAAAAACATATAATCATGGCAAAATTAGAAAAGATTTTATTATATCTTAGAAAAAACGCTATTATATATTAATCTTCTTACTAAATTTTTTTATTTTCTTCACCTTCACCTTCTATCCAAGTCCATAAAACATCTTAACACAAAAAAAAACTATCATATTTTTAATCTTTTTTAACTAAAATTGTTTTCTAAACCTAGAAATAAAAAGGGTTTTTAAAACGGTCACATTCATGTCAAGGGTTTCGCGTTTTTAGAAGGTACAAGTATTGTGCCACTTATTTCTATTGTCGGTGAAAATTAATTATAATTTATTATCTACGTCTTATAAATCTAATTTTGTCATAATGACAAACCTAACCCTTATTTTATAATACATACATTCATCAATAATCAATTATATATATATATATATATATATATATATATATATATATATATATATATATATATATATATATATATATATATATATATATATATATATATATATATAATTAATTAATTAATTAATTAAATATCCCTACCAATATTAGATTAAATTTTTTCTCTCTTCTCCCCATTGAATAAATCATTAAATTTAATATAAATTAATAGTTTATGTTTAGGTAATAGGTAATAATAATAATAAAATATTAAAATAATATAGTTATTGAATACAAAATTTCTAATATATTTTCAAAATAAAATTTAAATTTTTTTATAAAAAGAATTATTTGTAAATTATTCCCATTATTTTTTATTTCTTTTATTTTATGTATATTCAATAACATGAATCACAATAATGATAAAAATTTCAACATGGGATGTCCGGGACTAGGGCAGCCGAAGAAAGCGGTGCATGTATCAGCGTAACACCTATTGCTTACGGTGGATGATATTCAACATGATACCAACAGTCCTTTTAATGCTAGATCGACTGAAGGCTCTCATGGCGATACTCTGATTGAAAAAAGAAAGGAACAATAAGAAAGTGAAAAGGAGGAACCATATAACCCGACCCTAGAGATGGAAACACAAGTCGAAACCAAAGAACATAGGAAGCTATGGGTCGATGTTCTATCTAAAAAATAGAAACCCAACAAAAGGAAGTACTATTGAGTATGTTATGCAAAGACTTGTCAATGGTGAAATTGAAATTTAAATTGAGAAGGAGGAAATCGCTTCTCAGGTGAAGTTTTAGGAATGAGCATTATTCATGTATGTCCTAGGAGGGGAAGTCGGCATGAATATGGTGAAACAATTCATGACTAGGTCAGGGAACTTTGTACAGCTCCCTGATATGTACTACCATGATTATGTGTACTTTCTGCTAAAGTTCAGAACTCACAAGGATATGGAATCTATTAGGATGAATAAGCCTTATACTATCACAAGTATGCCTATGTTAATTAGGAAATGACCACCAGATCTTAACAAGAACGAATATATGTTGAGATCCCTCCCTATTTGGATAAAACTTCCATAGTTATCTCTCCACCTTTTGGGACCCAAAAGTCTTAACAAAATCGGTAATGCACTTGGAACTCATTTACTCCCAGATGAAAGCACTACAAATAAGTTAAGAGTCTCACATGCTAGAATTCTAGTGGAAGTGGATGTCACACAAATGCTTAAGACATATATTACGATTAAAGATAACGAAGGGCATAGAATGATCCAGACGGTGGAATATGAATGGAAACCTGCTTTCTGTGAAAAATGCCAAAATGTGGGCCATAAGTTTGGTGTATCAAAGCCAAAACTGCAGTGGAAACCACGAGCGAACCACCTGAGTTAGAAACAAAAACTCTTTATAAACCTAAAGGAACTAGCACTGTTACTCAAACTAAAGAAGAAAATAGAGAATGGACAAAGGTACATAGCAACGACACAGACAAGAGCAAATGAATAGTTCAGGAAGGGACACCAATAAGAGTTCAATGCCCAATGTTTTTGAGGCACTGGGGATTGAGAGTGATCATGTGGTGTACCAAGATATTGGAACATGATGCTTACTTGGAACGTTTTGCAGCTAAATAAAAAGGGAAAGCTCAGGGAAATTAGCTCCCGTCTCCTAGAGTTTCGACCCAACATTTCTATCTTATTGGAAACTAGGGTGAAGAAAGATAATGCTACTAATATCACGAAGTTGATTCATCTTCAAGGTACTTACTTGATAACTATGATAATCATGCTAATGGTAGTATTTGGATAGTTTCGGATAATACTTGTGTTGACATTAAGGTCATTAGTAGTACTAGCCAATTAGTTCACTATGGTGTGTATGATCTTCAAGGAAAGTTTCAATATTAATTAACTGCTATTTATGCCCTTTATACCCTTGATCAAAGAAGAATTTTATGGAAAGATATTGAAGTTAATCGTGGTCAACAGTAGGGTCTTTTGTGATTGCTTGGTGACTTCAATAATGCTACGAAGACTCACGATAGAATTGAAGGTAAAATTGTTACAGCACCCGAGTACATTGATCTTAACAAATCACATATTATACCAAGTGGTCCGTCAGATCTTAAACTAAACTTTTGATACCATATTAAGAAATATAGTTAGACCTAACTCAATCTACACATATTCATTCCATATATTAGGATTCTTAACAAATTCAACAATTTTTCTTTTAGCGCATATTTGCAATATTATAATTAAAAACTTCAATTTATAAATTTTAACATTTAACATTTTATTCAAAATAAATCACATTAAATTAGATCTATTTTGATCGGATTTTAGAATTAAATATTATAAATTGAACCCTACAATATAAATTATTATCTTTATCTCAAAATTGTAGCAAACACACATACTAATATGTATCATTGATTCTTATTGTAGATTTTAAAGTGCTTTTTATTCATAATCAAGTTTACGGGTCTCAAATAAATAGTTCTTACACACTATAAGTTCTAAAGCCAAAAAAAAAGTGCATCTATTATTTTCAAGAATTATAGCAAGAAATTGTAACTCATTATACTCAACAACAATTATTTTCAAGTTGAGAATTACACTCTCCACCTTGTACATATCCCTTATTGATGCAATCTAAAGAACAGTCAGGACTACAACTCCCTATGCAGCAAAATCTTGGATCTACGTCACTCTCAAGAATACAAATTGGTTTTTCGACTAATGTTCGAGTCTCCAAACTTGTAACAATATCTTAATCAAACATAAATAATTATTTTAAACAAATAAGTTATTTATCTACTTATTATAAATCTAAGGTTGACATAATGACAACTCTAACCCTAATTTTATACTAAGTAGATTTATCAATAAATAATTATATATTTATATATATATATATATATATATATATATATATATATATATATATATATATATATATATATATATATATATATATATATATATATATATATATATATATATATATATATATTAACAATAAATATTTTAAAAAATACTTTTAATATAAAGTTGATTTAATTAATTAAATATGCCTACGAATATTAAAACAAATGTTTCTCTCTTCTCCCAATTGAATAAATCATTATTTTCATTATAAATTAAGAGTTTATGTTTAGGTAATAGGTAATAATAATAAAAAATTTAAAAAATATAGTTATAGAATACAAAATTTCTAATATATTTTCAAAATAAAATTTAAAAAAACTTATAAAAAATTTCTTTCTAAATTATTCTCATTATTTTCTATTTGTTTTATTTTATGTATATTCAATAACATGAATCACAATAATTATAAATATTTCAACATGGGAAGTCTTGGACTAGGGCAACCGAAGAAAGCGGTGCATCTATCGGCATCGCACCTGTTGCGTACGATGGATTATGTTCAACATGATACCAACAACCATGTTAATGCTAAATCGACTGAAAGGTCATGTGGCTATACTCCTATTAAAAAACAGAAAGGAACAACCAGCAAGTGAAAAGGCGGAACCATATAACCTAACCCTAGAGATGGAAACACCAGAAGAAACCAAATAACCTAGGCAGTTATGGGTCGGTGTTTTATCTGAAAATAGAAAGCCAACAAAATGAATGCGTATTGAGTATGTTGTGCAAAAACGTGTCAATGATGAAATTGAAATTGAAATTGAGAAGGAGGATATCACATCTGAGGTGAAGTTTTAGGAATGAGCATTATTCTTGTATGTCCTTGGAGGGGAAGTCTGCATGAATATGGTGAAACAGTTCATGACTAGGTCATGGAACTTTGTACAGCTCCCTGATATGTACTATCATGATTATGTGTGCTTTCTGCTAAAGTTCAGAACTCACAAGGATATGGAATCTGTTAGGATGAATATGCCTTATACTATCAGAAGTATGCCTATGTTACTTAGGGAATGACAACAAGATCTTAACCAGAAGGAATATTCGTTGAAGTATGCCGCGAACGCACGGGTCCTTTACTAGTTATATTAAAAACTTCAATTTATAATTTTTAACATTTTACATTTTATTCAAAATAAATCACATTAAATTATATCTATTTTGATCAATTTTAGAAATAACTATTCAAAATGGAACCCTACAATATAAAACATTATCTTTATCCCAAAACTGTAGCAAACACCCAAAAAAAATTGTATCATTGATTCTTAATGAACAAATATAATATTGAATCATTGATTCTCAAATAAATAGTTCTTACACACTATTAGTTCTTAAGCCAAAAAAAGGTGCATCTATTATTTTCAAGAATTATAGCAAGAAATTGTAAATCATTATACTAAACAACAACACTTATTTTCAAGTTGAGAATTACACTCTCCACCTTGTACATATCCCTTATTGATGCAATCTGTAGAACAATCAGGACTACAACTCCCTACGCAGCAAAATCTTGGGTCTACGCCACTCTCATGAATACATATTGGTTTTTCAACTAATGTTCGAGTCTCCAAACATGTAACAATATCTGAATCAAACATAAATAGTGATTTTAAACAAATAAGTTATTTATCTAAAAAATATACATAAAAAATATAGAAAAGAAATTCGACTTACCTGATATCATGATAAAATTCATGCATAAAACAACTAGAATATAAGAAAAGTGACAACGTTGAGAAGTCATGTTTTGGATATCACCTTATTTGGATTTCACCTTATATGAATTTACTTCTTATTTACAAGAGGCTAAAACTACCTCCAATATATAGGCTGAAAAATTGTCCTAATGATGATATTTTATTTTAAAATTAACTTCATTATTTCCATTCATATCTGAAAATTAACTCTATTATTAAAATTCATAAATTCATCATTTTTCTTCATAGACAAAAAAGATCTGAATCTTAAAAATCCATAATTTAAAAGTAATGTTAAACATAAATTATAGTTTCAAACCAACTATTTTAAGAAAAAGCATATAATCACGGTAAAATTAGAAAAGATTTTATCATATCTTAGAAAAAACGCTATTATATCTTAATCTTCTTCCTAATTTTTTTTATTTTCTGCACCTTTACCTTCTATCCAAGTCCATAAAACCTCTTAACACAAAAAAAAAATCATATTTTAAATTATTTTTTTAACTAAAATTGTTTTCTAAACCTAGAAATAAAAAGGGTTTTAAAAACGGTCACATTCGTGTCAAGGTTTTCGCGTTATTAGAAGGTAAGAGTATTGCAACACTTATTTCGATTGTCGGTGAAAATTAATTATAATTTATTATCTACTTATTATAAATCTAAACTTGTCATAATGACAACCCTAACCCTTATTTTATAATCGAAATTGAGAAGGGGGATATCACTTCTGAGGTTAAGTTTTAGGAATGGGCATTATTCATGTATGTCCTAGGAGGGGAAGTCGGCATGAATATGGTGAAATAATTCATGACTAGGCCAGGGAACTTTGTACAACTCCCTGATATGTACTATCATGATTATGTGTACTTTCTGCTAAAGTTCAGAACTCACAATGATATGGAATCTGTTAGGATGTAAAGGCCTTATACTATCAGAAGTATGCCTATGTTACTTAGGAAATGACCACCAGATCTTAACAAAAACGAATATATGTTGAGATCCCTTCCTATTTGGATCAAACTTCCATAGATACCCATTTGGGACACAAGAGTCTTAGCAAAATCGGTAGTGCACTTGGAACTCATTTACTCCTAGATGAAAGCACTACAAATAAGTTAAGAGACTCACATGCTAGAACTCTTGTGGATGTCACACAAGCGTTTAATACATATATTACGATTAAAGATAGTGAAGGGCGTAGAATTATCCAGGCAGTGAAATATGAACGGAAACCTGCTTTCTGTGAAAAATGCCAAAAGGTGGGCCATAATTTTGGTGTATCAAAGCCAAAAATGCAGTGGAAACCACGAGGGAAACCACCTGAGTTAGAAACAAAAACTCTTTATAAACCTAAAGGAACTAGCACTGTTACTCAAACTGAAGAATAAAATAGAGAATGGACAAAAGTACATAGCAGTGACACAGACAAGAGCAAAGGAATAGTTCAGGAAGGGACACCAATAAGAGTTCAATGCCCAACATTTTTTAGGTATTAGGGATTGAGAATGATCATGTGGTGTACCAAGATATTGGAACATGATGCTTGCTTGGAACACTCTGCAGCTAAATAAGAAGGGTAAGCTTAGGTAAATTAGCTCCCGTCTCCTAGAGTTTCGACACAACATTTCTATCTTATTGGAAACTAGGGTGAAGAAAGGGAATGCTACTAATATCAGGAAGTTGATTCATCTTCAAGGTACTTATCTTGATAACTATGACAATCATGCTAATTGTAGTATTTGGATAGTCTAGGATAATACTTACGTTGACATTAAGGTAATTAGTAGTACTAGCCAATTAGTTCACTATGGTGTGTATGATCTTCAAGGAAAGTTTCAATATTTATTAACTGCTATCTATGCCCTTTATACCCTTGATCAAAGAAGAATTTTGTGGAAAGATATTGAATTTAATCATGGTCAACAATAGGGTCTTTGGTGCTTGCTTGGTGACTTCAATAATGCTACGAAGACTTAAGATAGAATTGGAGGTAAAATTGTTACAGCAACCGAGTACATTGATCTTACCAAATCACATTTGATACCAAGTGGTCCGTCAGATCTTAAACTAAACTTTTGATACCATATTCAGGCCAGATATTAGGATTCTAAACAAATTCAAAAAAATTAATTTTCTAATGTTAAGTATTAATATGGTATATTTTAAGCCAAACTTATTATTTTACCGCATCTTTGAAATATTATAATTAAAAACTTCAATTTAATAATTTTAACATTTAACATTTTATTCAAAATAAATCACATTAAATTAGATCTATTTTGATCCGATTTTAGAAATAACTATTCAAAATTGAACTCTACAATATAAATTATTATCTTTATCTCAAAACCATAGCAAACAACCATAAAAATTTGTATCATGGATTCTTATTGGACAAATATATATATTTTAAAGTGCTTTTATTCATAATTAAGTTTATGGTTCTCAAATAAATAGTTCTTACATACTATAAGTTCTAAAGCCAAAAAAACAAGTGCATATATTATTTTCAAGAATTATAGCAAGAAATTTTAACTCATTATACTAAACAAAAACACTTATTTTCAAGTTGAGAATTACACTCTCCACCTTGTACATATCCCTTATTGATGCAATCTGTAGAAAAGTCAGGACCACAACTCCCTATGCAACAAAATCTTGGGTCTACGTCACTCTCATGAATACATATTGGTTTTGCAACTAATGTTCGAGTCTCCAAACTTGTAACAATATCCGAATCAAACATAAATATTTATTTTAAACTTGTAACAATATCCGAATCAAATATAAATATTTTAAAACCCATAAATTCATCATTTCTATTCATATACAAAAAAGATCTAAATTTTAAAAATCCATAATTTAAAAGTAAATATTAAATATAAGTTATAGTTTCAGACCAACTATTTTAAGAAAAATCATATAATCACAAGAAAATTAGAAAAGATTTCATTAGTCCTGCCCGAAAAATGTTTTATCAACATAAATTGATAAAATTCTTAATCACTGCAAACTTAGAAAAACCGCTATTATATCTTAATCTTCTTCCTATATTTTTTTTTTTATTTTCTTCACCTTTTTCCTTCTTTCCAAATCGAGAAAACATCTTAACACAAAAAAATAAAAAACTATCAGACTATTAATTTTTTTAAACTAAAATTGTTTTCTGAACTTGGAAATAAACAGAGTTTTAAAAACGGTCACATTCGTGTAAAGGGTTTCGTGTTTTTCGAAGGTAGAAGTATTGTGGCACCTTGGATGATTTAAATAATGGTATAAAAGGAACTTTTTATGATTTGGATACTTTGGAAGATTTGAATAAGGAGGGACCACTGATATAGAAGATTGAGATGCAGTTGACCAAGAATCTTCATGTGAGGATGTTAATTTGGAAGGGGCCATTGTGTCTGTGTTTGAGAAAGAAAGAAAACACACCGACACAACTTAAATCAAATACACACCAACACTTTCTGTAATCACATTTGAATATCAAGAAAGAAATAATAGCATGTTTGATACAAGTGAAACCCTTAAATAATGATTTTTTTTTATTTTTTTATTGAGTCATTACATAGTTGACACTCCACGTTGACAAATGCTAGCGTTTTCTTAGCTATGCTAACGTTTTGTTAGCTAAACTAAAGGAAGAGACCAATAATGCTAACGAACCTAATATTAATGGACCAAAGAGTAACGTTTTTTAATTAAGGGACTAAAGCGGAACTAAAAATTAACTTAAGGGACCTAATAACTAATTATGCCTAGTTTATATATATATATATATATATATATCAAATGATACCGCTTTTTGATTAACAACATCCTCAAAGATTAACGAGACTTTCTCAGTCGGAAGTGAAGAACCCGAAGTCTCGTAACAACATCTTCTGCATTAAAGGGATCTCTCAGTCGGAAGTGAAGTACTATAAATGCTGAACTGAGCGCAACACTGCAATTCTCCGTTGTTAATCGTGAAATACGGAGGTTCGTTTCTTACTCCAAATTTCTCACTTCCTTTGTCGTGTTTGCGGGAGAAAGTTTTATACTAATGAAAAACTTGTTAACCATTTCAAGCAGCTGCATGAGCGTGAGCACGCGAAAAGGGTGAATCAGATAGAGTCTGCTAGAGGGAGTAGGAAAGTGAAATTGGTGGGAAAGTATTCTATGAAAATGGACAAGTATAAGAAGGATGCAAGGGCTGTTCTGACTCCTAAAGTTGGGTATGGTTTGGCTGATGAGCTGAAACGGGCAGGGTTTTGGGTTCAAACCGTGTTGGATAGGCCGCAAGCTACAGATGTTGCGCTGCAAAAGCATATGGTGGATATGATGGATCACAGGCGGGTTGAGTGCGTGGTCCTTGTATCAGATGATTCTGATTTTGTTGATGTGATAAAGGAAGCAAAGTTGCGATGTCTCAAGACTGTTGTTATTGGGGATATTAGTAGTAACGGAGTCTTGAAAAGGACTGCCGATACTGCATTTTCCTGGGAGGAAATTTTGATGGGGAAGGCTAAGAAGGAGGCTGTATCGGTTATGGAAAATTGGAAAGATCGTGATATATTGAAAAGGTTGGAGTGGACGTACAATCCAGATGTGGATAAAAAGAAACTCAACATGGATGATGCAGATGCTGAAGCATCTGGAGATGATGATATTGAAGATATCTATGATGAAATTGATAATGACTACAATGATGACAAAGGTTCTTGGTGGAAATTAGACTCCGATGATAATGATGTTACAAATTGATAATCACTGAAAGCTATCCATCTTACATGTGAAGCTCGTCAAGAAAGCTACTGATATTGTAGATTTTAAGTAGATCAATGCCAACCTAATGCAATTCTTGATAGTTATATATTATGTTTGGTTTGCTGCTTTCCAAATACATATTTCAGTTTTTCAATCATGATTTTACAATTTAAATTTGTTTGTGTAAACTCTTGTCTGGTGTTCAACACGAGTCTGTGTCAGTGTCAGAAACCGACACATGTGGTTACTTTCATTTTTCAAATTATTATTAATGTCCCAACGTGTGAGTATCATGTCTGGTGTTTGCATGGTGTCGGGCTTGGGGCTGTTTGTCTTTTTTGGTTTTATTTTGGTAAGTTGCTTTTAGTGTTTCTTAGGCTGCATTGTGTTGGTATTGAATGTTGAAACTATTTCCAGTGGTTTTTGAGAGATCTAACTGGCATGGTTGGAGGAATCTTATTCACGTTCTACCAGGTCTGTATCTCAAATGAAATTATAGTTCTTATTAATTTTGAAATGAAATATGCAGCAATAACTCTATGCGGGTTCAATCTCCACTCAAATGATTCTGAAAGCATGATTTATTAACTATATTTCTATTTATTGTATATGCTGCAGGGATCAAATCTTGATAGCAATGCAAAAATGTGGCGTCTGGTTGCAGATCTCATGAACGATCTTGGTAGATTATTTGACACTTCGTCTTTTTATAGAAGAGATTTGTGTAACCATGTTCTTTATGAAAATTTTCCTGTGATGTATAGGCATAGGCCAATAATAGTTTAACCGATTGAATGTTAGTTTCATAGTATATCAATTCAAGGACTGAGATTGGAAATGAATCTTGAGGCCTACATGTGCATCATTCTCCCCTTTCGACCAAACAACATAACACTATTTGGTCGTAAGGGGAGAATGATGCCGGAAGGCTTCAATATATCTTTTATTGATGCTACATTGTTATATTTGATCGTCTACATTGCAATCTTTGTATCTCATATCAATCTGTTAAGTTGTATGAACCGATTGCAGGTATGCTAATGGACCTCATTTCACCATTGTTTCCATCAGCTTTTGTTTTTATTGTTTGCTTAGGAAGCATATCAAGATCTTTCAGTAAGTTCCAACATTTCTTTAACTTCAAAAATAGATCTGTAACATAATTTATTAGTTAGTTTCTGTAATTTTTTACTTCTCTTTAGTTTCCATGTCAGTAATTTTGTAAGATAAGTTGATGTTACATTATAGACTAAACCATTTCCTAAGAATTAAAGCTGTTAAACAGAAATATATGCTTGGAATTATCCAAAATCAGGATACTCTTTTTCTTCTTTTATTTCCCGATTGATATCGTATTTGAATTTTTTTTAAATTAATATTTTGCTTCTTAAATCATGATTTTGAACTAGCCGGAGTTGCGAGTGGAGCCACTAGAGCAGCTTTGACTCAACATTTTGCTCTTCAGGATAATGCTGCAGATATATCTGCTAAGGTATAAATTGTATTAATATTAACTGTTTAGATTATCATTAAGTCTTTTATTTAGTAGGGCATTAAAAATAGAGATATTTTGATTTGTGAACATACATCAATAGGAAGGAAGTCAAGACACTGTGGCTACGATGGTTGGCATGGCACTGGGAATGCTTGTTGCTCGCATTACTATTGGACACCCACTAGCAATTTGGTTTTCTTTTTTGTCTCTGACCATGTTTCATATGTATGGTATGTTTTCAAATTGTAATTTGTTTTTATGCATTCTTTCGAGTTTTGGAATTGTGAAGAACATTAAAAGAAAATGAGGCTATATATTAAAAGCTTGTTTCAATGTAGCAAACTACCGAGCTGTTCGATGCTTGGCACTGAACTCACTAAACCCTGAAAGAAGCTCTATTCTTTTGCACCATTTCACCGAGACTGGCCAAGGTATTATCTGTTTCCATTTTTACGACTTATCTTTGATGTTAGAGTTAGCACCCTGTGAAAGAGAATGTTATTTCCAATTTAGAAACTAGCTTATTCTGTTCTCATTGTTTCTCTCTATATTAATGCCTGCTTCTAAACTTTTTGCCAGTTCTCTCCCCTAAACAGGTCTCTTCACTGGAGCATGTTTTACCGATACAACTAACTCCATGGCATTCAAAGAAGGCTAATTCATTGGATACAAAAGTACGTTTAGGCACAAGGATTTCTTCATTCGATGAAATGGAAATGTGAGTTTCTAAAATTTAGTCCGTGCCCTCATCATAGATAACAAATTTCTTCTTTGAAATGCCATTCATAAAGCTTACTTAGAAAACTCTCTTTGTACAGTAAGGAGCATTTGCTTTCGGTAGCATCTTACTACACAAAAGGTTAATTTCTCAAAAAAAATTCAACTACTTGCTTTCCGCTTCTTACTTTAAGTCTTAAAACCTTATTTCGTTTTCTCGATGCTGTATTTAGCCAAGTACTTACTAGTGGAAAAGAAAGGAATCGTTAACGTTATTGTTCATAAAGATTCAAATGGCGCTGATATCCTAAAGTCCTTTATTCACGCTCTTGTCCTTGCAAATAATGCTTATAAAAGCAAATCTTTGCATTCAGACAGCCAAACATGGATGGAAAATCAGTATGAAGTATTTATTCAGAAGGTACATATTTGAATATGGATGGAAAACTAAGGCATCGTCTAAATAACTCGGTTATTGTAAGATTCTTTTGAAGAGTTTATCGAAACTGAGTCTGTTTGGTACAGGTCAAGTCATTAGGGTGGAAAACAGAACGGCTCCTATCGTCACCTATCATATGGAGAGCAAACTGGATACACCAATCAGCGACCGAAAAAAACGATTAGGCGAAGAGGAAGCTAATGGAAGGACTCGATGGACTGAGTTATTTATGATTGTACAACATGTTTATGGTTTTATTGAAGTTCTGTCAAAATAGAGAAATTTGATCATGTAACTGTCAAAATACAAATTATATGCTTTAAAATAAAACAAACTTGTAATCACTGAGAGATGTGATATTTGATGAAAAGAAAAGTTGGAACTAGAAACTAGTCACGGTAAGCAGAAGTTCTAACAATGAAGATATGTATGAAATGATATAAAAGTTGTTGTATTAAAAGAAGACCAACTGAAACACTGAGGTTCCTGAAAAAAGTTTAAGATCAAATAGGACTATAACTCAATCAATTAGGAGTTATGATGTGTTTCCTAATCTAGTAATCACATAAGACGATTACTTAGTTAATAAGGTCACCACTGCAGAGTTAGAGCCAATTAATTTTAATAAAGCTTTAAATGGTTTAGTATTCAACCATGAAACTCAAGAATATTGACAAGAACAATAATGTGTGGAAATAACAATATAGAGATTGGACTATGCATCTAAGTAGATGTAAAATTTATTGGAGATTTCTTAATGCACCTTATATATTATTAGGGCACCACGTGAAAATACAAAAGTGTTTCTAAATTTCGGAGTTGCATCTCCAAACGCATCCCAAACACACGCGATCTAACCCAATTATTGAGCGTGACTTTTTTTTGATTTGGAGATGTATCTTCTGAATCTGTCCGTAGATGCATCTCCGTAGCATACTGAGACAGAAAAATAAAAGAAAAAACTATAAAGTTGTATTTTAACAAAATAAAATGACCATTCATAACATAAAATCAACATTACAGGTGATGTTAACATACAATCAGACATTATATTTCAATATTCAGGTGGACGATACAACATCTTCACAATTATCTTTGATCGGTCTTGAAATTGTCGCTTCCACCTCGATCAGAACTTTTGTTTCGAAACGGAAAAATATATTCCACATAGTCCTTACATTTGCATTTGTCTTAATCTCATAGTTGTTGAATTCAATCTTGTCTTCGTTGTTAATTGACAGTGAACGATATTCGAACTTCACAATTTTTCAATTTTCTCGGTAAGGTAGAAGATTATGCACTTCGTATTGCATATCTGCAAAAGAGGTGTACTCATTGATCTTTAATTTCCGCCTGGGTGTTGCGCTGGAAAAGGAGACATTTGTGAAATATCAGATTATTTTCATTTGCGGCATTTTATGTTTATATGAAATAAAAAACATGAGTCTATATTTATAAAAGTTGTAGACAAACATGAACATAAAAAAATTATATCGAGATTCCGGAGATGCATCTCCGGTACCACCCTATTATCTTATTCTGGAGATGCATACCCAAAACTTCTTCTAATCTAAATAGAAAACATAATCTGTGTGTTTTGTTTGGCAAATGGACAATTTTTTTTGACAAACATCACAATGGATTAAAATATTTGAAATCGTATATATTACACTTCATTAATACTAGTACACAATTACATACAATTAATTGATGACGAAAAACTAAAAAGAATAGAAAGATTTTCCGTCGGCTAAATCTATAAGTATGGGTGGTCCCCCTTTGAATTTTGTGCATTTGATTCTCTTTCAATGCCACTCAATTTGGTGAAGTCTTCATCCTTTCCACAAATTGATCCGGCCAAGTCTCGACTTTTGTTGTTGAATGAGTCGTCCACTCCGCTGAACAAAGTGTCGTGATTTTGAAAGACACCCAATATACATAATACGATCATTTGATGAAATACAAGAATGCAGATTTGGAGTGAAAATGTTGATTGAGAATGAAATGATTTTTGTAAAGGGTTTGGAGTTGAAAGCAAGTATGGGTTTGTGATTGTGCTTGTGAGTGTTTTATCAATTTATTTCGGAAATACAACTCCGTAAATACCAGATATGCAAATGTGACAGATATTTCAAAATCCCGTCCCAAACCTCCGAAGATGCATCTCCAGAATATTCACTGGGCTGCTCAAATATCAATATATTTGTTCAAAATACCCGAAGATTCATCTCCGAAATAAAATTTTGTTTTACTCTTAGGTGACGCTCATTTGATGCGTTCAGATATGTATCTCCGGAATATGAGAGACATTTTCAATTTTCTATAGAGTATTTTTCCATCCAATAGAGGGAAATAAGAAATTCCCAAATCTATTTCATTAAATGAGCCATTAAAAAAATCAATGTATCTAAATTATATGCGGTTCAAATATATTAATTCTTCAATAAATTTAAAAAATATTTTTTTTATTATATTAACTATCAGAGATAGTATAGGATTTGAAGTGGAAATTTAAAATTTGGAATAAAATAATTGACATTTTCCTCCTCAATTAAACTTCACAAAATGTACATCAGAAGATTGTTAATATTGTGTCTATATAAGAAAAACAAAAGCAATAAGAAGTTGTTAATATTGTGTCTACATGTTCACGATTTGCTGATCATTGGAGCAAATGAAGAGGAGCTAAAAGCCTTCAAGGTAGTCATAATGCAATGTCATATTTATTGGGAATGGAATTTATGTAAATAAGCATAAATATCTTTCTACAAAAGAAGTATGTTGAATATAAATCACTGGCTCCTTCATGTACTTATGCAATACAAGGTTAATAAAGTGTAGTCTTGACGAGAAGATTCATGGAATAGCCAAGAATATGTCATCTAATGATTTCAAAAAGGGGCACTCGGAATGTTAAAGGCACAATTGTGGAATTTGATACCAAACCAGACGGATAGTAAAGGAGATGCAATTGCATATGGTTATTCAAATTTGGAGGGAGAGGTGATAAGATGACAAGAATGATCCAAAAGATAAAAAAAAGAAAAAAAGTAATGTAGACTATCTATTTATGATTGATGGAACACCAATCTCACAGAGTTCAAAAAAGAAATCAATAGTTACTCTATCATATTGTGAGATAAAATATGTTGTAGCCTCATTTGAAGCTTGTCAATCACAATGGATTGATATGTTACTTGAAGAATTGAAGATTCATGAAGCTGGAAGAATAAATTTGCTAGTTAATAAACTTCACAATTTCTTTTGGTAGCTCATTCTGAGTCAAATACCAAACAATATGTATCATCCATCCCCTTGCATTATCCAATGTCATAACTTCTTCAACCTCTGTACTCGGTGCTTCTAAGGTCTCTTGAATTACCGTCTTGCTTAAATCGGAACCTTTGGTGCTCGCTAACCGGGCTAAGAGGTCGACTATGACATTCTCCTATGGGAATATGGTTTACCTCAAATTCCACAAACGTCTGAGATATCTTGAGAGCTTTTTGCAAGTATCTGACTAACGATGGATCCTTCTTCTGAAACTCTCCTCTGACCTGGCTGGTGATTAACTGAGAGACAGTTTGAACAAGCAAATGTATTACTCCAACCTCTTTTGCCAACCTCATTCCTGCAATCAAAGCTTCATACTCTGCCTATTTATTGTTAGCCTAAAAATTAAAACACAAAGAATATTCTAAGATCAGGTCACCTGGGCCCTCCAATACTATCTCAACTCCACTTCCTTTAAGATTAAAGGATCCATCCACAAATGGAGTCCATCTGGATGATGACTCTTCTGAGGCCGAAGCACTCAATTCAACCAGGAAATCAACAAGCATTTGAGATTTGATGTTACTCTGAGGCACAAACTCTATATCATACTCTGACGATCTATTGCCCATACCACCATTCTTCCTGCCAAGTCCGGTTTCTTCAAGACCTGCTTGATAGAATAATTGGTTCTGACAATGATAGGGTGTCCCTGGAAGTAGTATCTCAACTTCCGAGTTGTAATCACTACTGCCAATGCAAGACATTCAATCTTATGATAACACAATTCCGCTCCTCTTAGCACCTTACTAACAAAATATATTGGCTTCTCTCCTTCCTCCGTCTTTTGGACTAACACGAAACTCATAGCCTTGTCTGAAATGGCCAGATACAGGATGATACATGGTTCTCCTTCGGTCGTATCAGGATGAGAGGTGCAACCATGAAACGTTTTACTTATTTAAAAGCATTTTCACATTCTTCCGTCCACTGGAACTTCGCTGACTTCTTCACCGCAGCGAAGAAATGAATAGACTTATCTCTTGCACAAGACAAGAAGCGAGATAAAACGACCAAACGTAATGTCAATTGTACCTCTTTTACTATTAATGGACTTCTCATATCATTGATTGCTTGATATTTATCTAGGTTTGCTTTTATTCCCCTGTTGGTCAACATAAACCCAAGGAATCTCCCAGCTTGTACCCAGAAAGTGCACTTGTCCGAGTTAAGCCTCATGTTGTAACTTATGATTGACGCAAATGTTTCTTCTAAATCTTTGACGTGTTTCCAGTTTTATGGGGTTTTTATCACCATATCATCCACATATACCTCCAGGTTCCGCCCTATCTATCAAGCGAATACCATATCCATCAGTCTTTGGTAGGTAGCCCCTGCATTTTTTAGTCTAAAATGCATCACCTTATAATAATTATTATTCATGTTCGTCATGAACCATCTTAGGAGCATCCAACGGATTCATCCGTATCTGATCGTAACCCGAGTAAGCATCCATGATACTGAGAAGACAGAGACCAGAAGCCCCGTCGATGAGCCGATCAATGTGAGGAAGAAGATAACGATCTTTGGAACATGCCTTATTCAAGCCAGTGAAATCCATGCACATTTTCCACTTTCCCACTTTCTTTTTTACCATGACTATATTAGCCAACCAGGCCGGGTACTTAATTTCCTGGATGAAACCGACCCTCACAAGCTTTCCGACTTCATCTTCTATCGCTCTTCTCCTCTCCTCTCCATCCTTTACTCTCTCTGAGACACTGGCTTGATGGTTGCATCCAACGCCAGATGGTGGCAAATTATGTTTGGATCGAATCCAAACATGTTAGTCGGTTTCCATGCGAACATATGTATGCTCTCCTTCAATATTCTTATGATCTCGACTTCCTCCTCTAGAGACAAATTAGAACCAATTTGAGTCGTCTGGGATGTTTGGGAACCAATCTGTACCTTCTTCACATCCTCGATGGGTGTCAGACTATCTTCCGCTGAGTCTTCTCTTGTATCAACATCAATTAGATTCACCTATAAATGATCACCTTTTATTGGTTAATCAACTTGAGCTTTCTTTTTGAGCTTCAGAATATCTTTATAACATTGCTAATCTTTGATCACCTTTTACTACCCCTACACGGTCATCTTCGAGAGGATATTCAGTGTGAGGTATAAAGTGGATAATGTCGCCTCTAAAATATTGAATGGCAGTCTGTCAATAATAATGTTGTAGGGATACGCGGCATTGACAATCAAGTACTTAACCTTGACACTTTTCGTGTTGTCTTCACTTCCAAAAGTTGTTATCACAGGCATATACCCTAGAACCTGCACTTGTTCTCCGGAGAAGTCGACTAAAGTACCTTTAAAAGGTAACAACTCGATCATATCAAAATTCATACTCTTGAATGCATCCCAATATGAAACATCTGCTGAACTTCCCGGAGCTACTAAGACTCGCTTCACGCTCCAGTCATGAATTTGTACTTTAATTACCATTGGGTCGTTCTTGTGAGCCAATACTCCTTCGACATCTTTTCTAGAAAAACTGGTTACAATCGAGTTTTCATCTTCTTCTAAAAGTGGGTTTTGTCTGATATGCATCACTTCCCAGGCATATCTCTTCCTGGATGAACCGGTTTCTCCTCCTCCTGTGAATCCTCCAACAATGGTGTTCAATGTATTTGGAAAGCAGCAAACCAAACATAATATATAACTATCAAGAATTGCATTAGGTTGGCATTGATCTACTTAAAATCTACAATATCAGTAGCTTTCTTGACGAGCTTCACATATAAAATGGATAGCTTTCAGTGATTATCAATTTGTAACATCATTATCATCGGAGCCTAATTTCCACCAAGAACCTTTGTCATCATTGTAGTCATTATCAATTTCATCATAGATATCTTCAATATCATCATCTCCAGATGCTTCAGCATCTGCATCATCCATGTTGAGTTTCTTTTTATCCACATCTGGATTGTACGTCCACTCCAACCTTTTCAATATATCACGATCTTTCCAATTTTCCATAACCGATACAGCCTCCTTCTTAGCCTTCCCCATCAAAATTTCCTCCCAGGAAAATGCAGTATCGGCAGTCCTTTTCAAGACTCCGTTACTACTAATATCCCCAATAACAACAGTCTTGAGACATCGCAACTTTGCTTCCTTTATCACATCAACAAAATCAGAATCATCCGATACAAGGACCACGCACTCAACCCGCCTGTGATCCATCATATCCACCATATGCTTTTGCAGCGCAACATCTGCAGCTTGCGGCCTATCCAACACGGTTTGAACCCAAAACCCTGCCCGTTTCAGCTCATCAGCCAAACCATACCCAACTTTAGGAGTCAGAACAGCCCTTGCAGCCTTCTTATACTTGTCCATTTTCATAGAATACTTTCCCACCAACTTCACTTTCCTACTCCCTCTAGCAGACTCTATCTGATTCACCCTTTTCGCGTGCTCACGCTCATGCAGCTGCTTGAAATGGTTAACAAGTTTTTCATTAGTATAAAACATTCTCCCGCAAACACGACAAAGATGAGGCTCATTACGTTTGATCACACCCTTATTCTCCAAACTATACAACAATTGCCTCTCTTTCCGACTCTCCCGAACAACATGAGGGACATGGCTGAAAGTGTGGCTATTCGCATAAGCCACCATATGGCGAACAACCCCGAAGGAAGCTGCAGCTATTCTGAGCTTATTGGCAACTTCATAGGGTGGAATTGAATTGGGTGGTTTGTTATCCAAATCCCAGAAAAGCCCTACTCTACATAGCTTCTCAGAATGACAGTGTCTCAAAGCACCATATGATTCTTTTCGTGTGGCTTCTATTGTGTAGAAGATTCTACGGAATTTGAGGATTGAAACCATAAAGAACTAATAGGTTTTATGTTGTTCTACAAATCAAACAGCCTGAAAAGAAAACTGAATCTAATCAAAAAGACATATTAATGAACAACAGAGTGAAGGGAGGTCCTCGCCTGCAACGGTGGTTTTGGCAGAGAGAGGGGACTGAAGAAGGGCCGTCAATGGCGGGTGCGAAGGGCGGAACGGAGCCGGTAACGGGCTGCTCCTTCCAATATTGAGAATGAGAGAAAACCCTAAACGAAGAGAGTGAGTGAAAGGAAGTGAGAAATTTGGAGTAAGAAACGAACCTCCGTATTTCACGATTAACAACGGAGAATTGCAGTGTTGCGCTCAGTTCAGCATTTATAGTACTTCACTTCCGACTGAGAGATCCCTTTAATGCAGAAGATGTTGTTACGAGACTTCGGGTTCTTCACTTCCGACTGAGAAAGTCTCGTTAATCTTTGAGGATGTTGTTAATCAAAAAGCGGTATCATTTGATATATATATATATATATATATATATATATATATATATATATATATATATATATATATATATATATATAAAAACTAGGCATAATTAGTTATTAGGTCCCTTAAGTTAATTTTTAGTTCCGCTTTAGTCCCTTAATAAAAAACGTTACACTTTGGTCCGTTAATATTAGGTTCGTTAGCATTATTGGTTTTTTCCTTTAGTTTAGCTAACAAAACGTTAGCATAGTTAAGAAAACGCTAGCATTTGCCAACGTGGAGTGTCAACTATGTAATGACTCAACAAAAAGATAAAAAAAGATCATTATTTAAGGGTTTCACTTGTATCAAACATGCTATTATTTCTTTCTTGATATTCAAATGTGATTACAGAAAGTGTTGGTGTGTATTTGATTTAAGTTGTGTCGGTGTGCTTTCTTTCTTTCTCAAACACAGACACAATGGCCCCTTCCAAATTAACATCCTCACATGAAGATTCTTGGTCAACTGCATCTCAATCTTCTATATCAGTGGTCCCTCCTTATTCAAATCTTCCAAAGTATCCAAATCATAAAAAGTTCCTTTTATACCATTATTTAAATCATCCAAGGTGCCATCTGCTAAATTATTCAGAGTATTCAAATCTTCAAAAATACCTTTCACATCATTATTCAAATCTTTCAAATTGTCTTCTTCTACATTGTTGGATCATACGTTGTTTTCTAGAGACAATATTGAATTTTCCCCATAAACTGGATGCATGACATATAAATGCACATTCTCATTAATTCGTGCTATCATTTTCACTCTATTTGTTCCTGCATCATCTTTGAACAAAACTAGCTCATTAATATCCATTGAATCAGAATACCAAAACTTTCCACTTTTTGATACTTTAAATCCTTTAAACCACCCATAACCTCAAAATAATTCCATAAATTAGGGTCAACTTGTCAAACCTCCTCTAACCCCTTGTAACATAATTTGTTAAACTCCACAAACACACTCCCATGATGGATAACACACTCAAACCTATCACTCATGACCTAACCACACCAAATAATGCAGAAATGAGTCTTTGAAGAAGGAGAAAACGTTAAAGGTTTGATTTTTAATATAGTAAACGCATAATAGTATCTTAATTATAGAAATGAGTTGGTTCACATTAATTGGTTACCCATGCAGACCCCAAGTAACTTGAACACATTGATTGTCCAATTTCCAATAAAAGCGTCTTCCTTTATTTATTGTGATCTTTGATATTGCTTCAACTTCAATTCATTTAGTGAAGTAATTCACTCTCACGAGTAAAGAATTTAGTTGTTCTAGTGCTAAAGGAAAAGGACTTGGGATGTTTACGCCCCCATTGATAAAACGGCCAAGGCGAGGATACGTAATACAAGACCTCTCTATGGGGACGTGATGTAGGTTTGAGTATTGATGGAATTTGTTGCATTATCCTTCTTATCTTATTCACTTCCTCTTTGTTCGGGGACAATTTATAATATGTTAGGTATTGAAATAAGGACATCATCCCGCTTTTGGCATCTAAGGAGTCTATGAAGTTGACGACTTTACTTTCTATGTTAAGGACGCACAATGTTTCTTGTGAAATCGTTTTGTTGTGACCCGACTACTTGGTGTTGGCGAATTTTGACAAGAGGATAGCTCTTGAGTATTCCACTCTAGGATTGTAAGTTAGTTCGAATGAATTGAAGTGTTTTGCAAACTCTTAAACCTACTACAAATACCTAATAAATTGTGTTTCCTTCATCTGGTAGTCGCAGCGACTTAACTAGTAACAAGTTAAGAATCACTTTTTGGATTTGAGATTAGACACACCCATTTCTCTAGCCAAGGCCATTCTTGCAATAAGGGATTCATACTTCACTTGATCATTACTGGCTTTAAACTCATGTCTTAAGATGTTTATAAATATTTTTATCAAAGTTTCAAAAATAGAGTTTATTTTACGTGACGGAAGCAACTTTTGCGTAAAAGAGATTATGCTTATCGATTGAGAGATTCACAAATGTACTTAACCAGTTTGTAATGTATTAAATCGAACTATTGAATTACACCAAATGTACAAACTAATCGTATTGCAAAAAATTTCAATTCCACAAGAAGTGTTATCGAATGATTTTCAATCACGCACAAGATTCTACTATCAAAGTCTTCATATTTAATCAACATTAATACAAGATATATTCTCTTTGGGTGATAGTATAAAACTTTTTTACGTTGTCATTGTATCTCCATTAAACCTTATTTATATATAAATATGTTGAAGTATGTAGTGGTATAGACCTTATGGTCATTATTACATGCAAATTTCACTTTTTTGCTTTATTAAATAGTTGATGTATATGGATTATATATGGGCTAAATACATTAATCATCGAATGAAACAAAAAAAGTCAAATTTATTTATAATAGTAATTGATTTGTGTATTTGCAAAGGATTACACAAAGTAACATACGATTCACCAAGGACAAGATGATAACACGCATCACCCAAAATAGAGTTTGTAGTCGCCTATTACTCATAATGTATGCCCATTAATTGAATCAATAGCTTGTTGGTTATGTCACTCACCCACTTACTAAAATATGGGGAGTGACATGTCCTGACCCACTAATGGTACGAGAAAGACAATCAAAGAAGAAAATTCATTCTCTAGTATAATAAGGGAAGTAACAGTTCCACATCCATATTCCTGAGAGAGAGAAGAGTATCATAACCAATCTCTTAGGTCTTAAGACCCAGGCCTAAACAATTCATTTAAATACCTCAGCCATGAGGTGAGAAAGGGAGATTCAATTCACTCAACAATCACTCATATACAAATCTTCTTACAATCCTTGTGTGAACTTACTCTAACTCCACACCCACTTGGACATCCCTGCACAAGAACGTGTAGCTGAAATTGCATTGCAGTCAGTATCATTTATTGTGATGCTCTGTCTAAATTTGATATGTGTGTGTAATTTGATTTATTGCATTATTGTAATTCGTTTGTAATTTGTTTGTAAGTTGATCATTTTGACTATTTTTTTAGACATGTACCTTTAGATACCCCTATACTCAATGTATTATTTTTGGACCTATGATAATGTATCTTTTTAGCCTATACAATTTGATGTAAGTCAAAATCTTGAGTGTAGCTTTAATCACAAGTTAGAATACTTAAATCAAGGTTTTTGTGAAGATTAATTCAAATCATACATGTTATGATTTGAATCAAACACTTCCCTAGATGTTTATAATTTGGTTATGCCACCTTGATTCGAATTAGGAAAGTGTGTGATTCAAATCATTGTACTTCTTGACTCGAATCACATGGTATTTGATTTGACTCATGTGAACCAAATTTTTTTCTTTAAAATCAATTGTGATTCGAATCATGATTTAGTGTGACTCAAATCACAGACATGGAACATGATTCAAATAAAATAATAAATTCTTCACTTCACTCCTTTAATTCAAATCCTTCTTTCTTTATTTAAATCATAACCTCGTGATTTAACTCAAATCTTATTTTCTTCCTTTCATCTTTTTGTGCCAAACCTCATGCACATATTTAACCAATTAGTGTCTCTTCTAAAAAGTACTTGATGTGAGATAATCATTTTTCAATAATCATTATTGATGGTTAGTTGAGAGTAATCAAGATATTCACCAAGAACCAAATACTCCTTTTGTCAAGAATCTTGAGAGAAGCCATGAGAGCTTTTTCATTCACACACATTATTCCTTAATTCAAACTTGTGAAAAACTTCTTAGAATATTAATATTGTGAGAGTTTGTAGTTGTGTTGTGTGAGATGCTTTAGATATTATTCATCATCTTCAATCTTATACTAAGAAACCATTATTGTGATGCTCAATTCTAAAGCTTGAGTATGAGAGGTAGATTAAAGGTACATTAGGGAATCTAATATTTTTCTGTGAAATTTGTTCTGTGTATCAGGAGAAAGGATCTCTTCTTGTCCAACGTATTAGATGGTGTATATCGAGCAAGATAAGAGTTTCTCAATACTCCATAGAAGACTTTGGTGGAACTAGGTAAAGGTTGTCGCATATCAAAGTTGCAAGTTGTCAAATCATTTTTGGTTAAAACAATCGCTCAGATAAGTCTTCGTCCGATTCGAGTAAAAGTTATTGCGGAATTGAAGTTTGAAGCATGATTATTATGTCTTGCAAGTGTGTTTGGATCAAGATCATTGAAGATCTTGTTTGTGTGTTAGCAGTTGAGTAATCTTCATCAGCAAAAGGAATATCGTTTTTTATATGTGTTGGCTAAAGCATTGAGTTGTTACTATTTAGTTTGATGATAACTCGTTGTACCAAAATATTTGTATCATTAACTTTGAAATAGTGGAAGATGTTATCGTTTCCAATAGTTAAAACCATTGAAGAGTAGAGTAGGCATATCGATGACGAATTGTCGAACCATTATATATCTTCGTGTACATTTTTCTTTCTCTATCTATGTTTTAATTTTCTGCATAATACCATATGTATTATATTTTGTTCATCTTTAGAATGTCATATAATGTTTTATCATATAAGTTTAGATTTTCGATGCATCTAATTCATTGAACATTTTATTCGTCAATTGAGATTTTGTTAACCCTAAAATTTTGAATTTACATTTCTTTTTAAAACAACTTCTTTTACATTCGTTGTTTGTAATATTAATTGAACCATTCTTATTAAAAAGACGATGAAACATATATTTCTTGAATCCAGCTGTTATATTTTGCTTCCACGCTTTAAACTCAGATTTTTTGAAAAGAATTTGTTTTTGAAAATGGTATAAGGGAGTCGTTCTATTCAACCCCTCCCATTTCTTGACCGTTTCATCTCCATATTCTCGGTTAACAACAATGACCCCAAGAACATGTCAAATCCATCAATACATAAATGACAAAATCTCCAATTCCCTAAAATACAAACTTCCCTCTGAAACCTTTGGAGACGCATCATTAAAGTGACACTTGAGTCTACCACGACTCTCAATCACCCGCTATCATGACCTAATAAAGAAGTTGGTCCATCAGTTTGCGACGAGCAGACACGAAAATGTGTTTACCACCAACCTATTCAATATTCTCCATAGTCCTCCTAAATCTTTGAAAAAAGTATTTCGCCCACTTTAGTGACATGACTATCAAAATCATCTACCCAAACCAAAAAAAAATCATGTGAACCTTTTAAAGTAAATTGAGAATTATGCATTTTAATGAATATCTCACACAAAACATGCACATATCCTAAAACTAAACACTAGTGTGTATGATTTTTGTTATCATTTGTTAATTATTGTTATTAGAGACTTATCCTAAAAAAAGTCACATGTAGACTTTCAATGTGCATTTAAAAAAAAAGACACATGAACACTTTCAAATAACTTTTTTCTAAAACAAAAACAAAATCCAAACAATTTTGTTTTCTTCGAATTTCAAACAAGACCATAATACCACCAATCCCTTATTTTACCCAAATTTCTTTATCCTTCCAAATCCAAACCCACACAAGCCATGTTTCTCAGTCTCATAAACCATAAACTCTCTTTTTCTTCTTCTTCTTATTGCTTCTTCTATCTTCAACCTTCAATTTCACCCAACACTCACACTAAACCCTCTTTCCACATTCACTCACACAAAACCCCACTTTCTCTAACTACAACTCCAAATTATTCAACTACCCCCATTTTTCTCCCATATTTTGAGCTACACGAACAAGAGCAAAACATACAAGAACAAAATGAACAATCCCATCACCCAGATGATCCAATCTACAAATTCTTCAAAACCCGCACTACGGTTCCATCTCAAAACCCTGGAAAAGAAGGGAAATTGTCCCTTCAGAGAAATCGTCGTACAACGTGGCACCTTGCTTCAGAAGAATTTGACGACGAAGAAGAAGAAGTAGAAGAAGAAGAAATCCCTTTGTTGGTTGAAGACAATCAAGAAACGGGGTCTCAAAAGAAGGAATCATCACTGCCTCAAGGCGTTGTTGGGGAAATTCTTCATCTTGCAAAGAATTTGCCACAGAATTTGACTCTAGAGGAAGCTTTGGGAGAGTATGAAAAAAGGGTCAATGAGAAAGAGTGTGTAGAGGTTTTGGAAACACTTGGGAAAGAACACCTTATGGTGTGTTGTTTGTATTTCTTTCAGTGGATGAGGTCACAGGAACCATCGCTTGTTACACCAAGGGTTTTTACTGTGTTGTTCCCTTTGTTGGGAAGAGCAAAGATGGGTGATAAGTTGATGGTTTTGTTCAGAAACTTGCCCTCTGGCAAGGAATTCAGAAATGTTCGTGTTTATAATGCTGCAATTTCAGGCCTTCTCTCTGATGGCAGGTAGCTACACATTTATTCACATTCCATCATTTCTATATTACTGGTATAGCATCTGTGTAGGTGTCTTATTGCAGGTCGTTTCAACTTTTTTGGAGGTACTATGTAGGTTAACCATAGTATAAATGTGGCAAATTAAATAGAGGCCGTATTTGATCACACTTCATTGTGACAAATGTTTGTATGAGGCTCTATTTAACCACGGTTTAACTGTGACAAATTTTGATTCTGTGTCCTAAAAGACGATCCTGAGTTATTGTATAGTATCTATGTGTTACTTGGTATAGTATCTATGTGTTATTCCATGATTGTTATTGTATCTGTTCATACCAATCTAGTTTTTCCATTGTAGCACTATGGTAGTCTTTTATACCTTAGAATACTGCATAACATAAGAGTTTGATGTTGATGCGTTCGTGGTTGTGTTTATTAGATATGAAGATGCTTGGAAGGTTTATGAGTCGATGGAAACAGATAATGTTCTTCCTGATCATGTTACGTGCTCTATTATGATTATTGTTATGAGAAAACTTGGCCATTGTGCAAAAGATGCATGGCAGTTTTTCGAGAAAATGAACAAAAAAGGAGTCCGATTGGGCGTAGAAGTCCTCGGTGCACTGATAAAGTCATTTTGTGTGGAGGGTCTGCTGAGTGAAGCTCTCATCATTCAATCTGAAATGGAGAAGAAAGGGGTTTCTTCCAATGCAATTGTGTACAACACTCTGATGGATGGATATTGTAAATCCAACCGCGTAAAAGAAGCCGAAGGGCTTTTTGTCGAGATGAAAGCTAAAGGGATTAAACCAACCGCTGTTACCTTCAACATTCTAATGCATGCATACAGCCGAAGAGTGCAACCTAAGATTGTAGAGAATCTGCTTTCAGAAATGCAGGATTTTGGCTTGAAGCCAAATGCCAATTCATATACTTGTCTAATCAGCGCATATGGGAGGCAGAAAAATATGAGCGACATGGCTTATGATGTATTCTTGATGAAGAAAGTCGGTATAAAACCCACTTCACATTCCTATACAGCAGTGATCCATGCTTATTCAGCTAGTGGCTGGTACGAAAAAGCTTATGCTGCATTTGAAAACATGATCAGAGAAGGTACCAGACCTTCAATAGAAACCTACACTACTTTACTAGATGCGTTCAGACAAGCTGGTGACACCGAAACATTGATGAAAATATGGAAGCTGATGATGAGGGAGAAAGTTAAAGGAACACAGGTTACATTCAACATTCTTGTTGATGGTTTTGCCACACAAGGTCTCTTCATGGAAGCAAGAGATGTGATCTTTGAATTCGGGAAGATCGGATTGCAACCAACAGTGATGACCTATAATATGCTGATGAATGCATATGCACGAGGAGGGTTAGACTCGAAGCTGCCGCAGTTGTTGAAAGAAATGGAAGCTCTTAAATTAAGACCAGATTCGATAACATATTCAACCATGTTATACGCCTTTGTCCGTGTTCGAGACTATAAGCGGGCATTTTTTTATCACAAGCAGATGATCAAGAATGGGCAGGTGATGGATATCAATTCTTACCGGAAGCTACGGGATATTCTCGATGTCAAAGCCGCAGACAAGAATAAGAGTGATAAGGTAGCCTTGTATGGTGCAATTAACAAAAAGATGGGCATTATGAAAAATAAGAGGAAAAAAGATGAGTTTTGGAAGTACAAGACGAGACATGTAAAAAAACCTTAGTTCTGATGTTGATGTATAGTAGAAGTTAATGGTGCAATGCCTTGTAAGTTCAATTTTGATCCAATTAAGTTTCTTCATTTTAACTTTGAACAATGTGTCATCATATGATAATTATATTAGTCAATTTGTATTCCAAAAGTATATTAAGTGTATGGTTAATGAAGTTTAAAGTCTTGGTTAATAGTGATCGAAGAAATTGAGATTGAAGGAATAAAAGAAGAATAGTTGGATTATTTGTAACACAAGTAGTAGCTATTAACAGTGTCCAGATCCTCTCCATTTTTCCTCTCTATTACTATAGTTTTGAAGATGTACATTCTATAAATTATTTTGACCAGTCGATGTGTAAAATCGAAAGAAGTCTATGATGAAGTAAGAATGATTGGGTGGAAGTCGAGTAGTAGTCTGGGCTAGAACACGAATTCGCCTAAGGGATACTTGAGATATAATCCGGCCTAACGAAATCATAGTATTGCCGGGTTGAGAGTCCTGATGGGCCGAAGTGGAGAGTCTCGTGTCGTCGAGTATGGAATCCGAATAAGCCGAGATAATAGTCGGACGAAGGGCCACCATCTGAAAACGCTCTCCAAAAATGAAAGGTCATAACGACACCATAATGAAGCAGATGTTACAAGCCATTAAGAAGTGAAATTAAATGATAAAGCGATGACGATTTTCTAGGCTTTGAATGCAGAAAGGAAGAGAAAAGGGTTCTTCATTATTGTTGAGGGTGAGAAATGAGCCTATATAAGGGACATCAAGAAATGGGGAAAGACAAACAATAACTACCCGAAAAAACATTTACAGACACTTAACCAACCATTTGAGGCTCTCCTTGACTAGCATGGGAGAAGTCAACCTTTTAGTGTTTTTAGCAAGAAAGTTTGGCGCCCACCGTGTGGTCTTGGTAAATTTTTCCAGGCCACACAAAAAATCATCATCAAAATCGCTAATAGCCCAGCTGTGCGATGTCCGAATCATCTCCTAGCCGAAGTGATCCACCTCCACCACCAGCTTTAACCCAATTATTCGTAGTGGTGGATGCTTTCCATCAATAAAATGAAACATTGCAAGATAGCGTCCACATTTTGCAAACACATAGTCAACAGGACGGGGATGCAGAGGAGAAGCTTCTGGATTCCCAACCATTGTCTGAGGCGATCTAGGATGATCAAGTTCCAGAGAACTTCAAACCACCATTATTGGTATCTTTTGATGATAAAACCGACCCACAGGAGCACATTAGTATGATCAATAATCAGATGGAAATAATAGGGGCTTCTGTCCCTCTTAAATGTAAACTCATGGCAGGTACTTTTAAGGAAGAGGCTTTGCGATGGTATATGAGCTTACCCGGATTCTCGGTCGTTAGCTACCAGGACCTAAATTAAAAGATGGTACAACACTTTTCAACAAGCAAACATAGAAAAATATTGACTACCAGTTTATTCAACGTCAGACAAGGGTACTCGGAGTCTCTCAGAGAGTATCTGGCGAGGTTCAACGAAGAAACTTTTAAGGTGTCTCATCCGAACCAGGAGATGTTCGTGGGGGAATTTCAACATGGTCTCAAAGTCGGTCAGTTCAACAAATCCCTAGCACAAAAATCGTCATCCAGCATGGATGAGGTTATTACCAGAGCATAATGCTATATCAAAAGGCAGGAGAGCAACATGGAAAAGAGGTCTCGAGACGCCAAGGAAAAATGCGAGCTAAAGAATATGAAGTCAGGTATAGGAAGGAGTACCCTAAGCCCGAACCTAGAGATCGGACAATGATAAGACCATCCCGACGACCGTTTGACAAAAGATGTCGAGTATACGTCACTGAATGCCAGACGTGAAGACATTTTGAGATAAGTCTATCATCTCAAATTACTCCCCATCCCGAGGAGTCCAAAAGGGGTCCAAGTCGTGATGGTAAAAGACGAGAGTGCATGATGTGCTACCATAGACTTCGTGGTCATCACACGGAAGGTTGTCATCAGCTCAAAAGAGAAATCGAGATCTTAATTTAGAGAGTTTGTTTGTTGTCTTATGTGAAAGATGTCAGAGGACAACCAGGAAAGAGAAGTCCTCCCAGGGGGGATATCAGCTCGGAAAATCCTCCGCAAAAGAAGGGGAAGAATACACATGAGGTTCGCGAAGCCCGAGTGACCCGTCATACATTGAACACCATTGTTGGAGGATTCACAGGAGGAGGAGAAACCGGTTCATCCAGGAAAAGATATGCCTGGGAAGTGATGCATATCAGACAAAACCCACTTTTAGAAGAAGATGAAAACTCGATCGTAACCAGTTTTTCTAGAAAAGATGTCGAAGGAGTATTGGCTCACAAGAACGACCCAATGGTAATTAAAGTACAAATTCATGACTGGAGCGTGAAGCGAGTCTTAGTAGCTCCGGGAAGTTCAGCAGATGTTTCATATTGGGATGCATTCAAGAGTATGAATTTTGATATGATCGAGTTGTTACCTTTTAAAGGTACTTTGGTCGACTTCTCCGGAGAACAAGTGCAGGTTCTAGGGTATATGCCTGTGATAACAACTTTTGGAAGTGAAGACAACACGAAAAGTGTCAAGGTTAAGTACTTGATTGTCAATGCCGCGTATCCCTACAACATTATTATTGACAGACTGCCATTCAATATTTTAGAGGCGACATTATCCACTTTATACCTCACACTGAATATCCTCTCGAAGATGACCGTGTAAGGGTAGTAAAAGGTGATCAAAGATTAGCAATGTTATAAAGATATTCTGAAGCTAAAAAAGAAAGCTCAAGTTGATTAACCAATAAAAGGTGATCATTTATAGGTGAATCTAATTGATGTTGATACAAGAGAAGACTCAGCGGAAGATAGTCTGACACCCATCGAGGATGTGAAGAAGGTACAGATTGGTTCCCAAACATCCCAGACGACTCAAATTGGTTCTAATTTGTCTCTAGAGGAGGAAGTCGAGATCATAAGAATATTGAAGGAGAGCATACATATGTTCGCATGGAAACCGACTAACATGTTTGGATTCGATCCAAACATAATTTGCCACCATCTGGCGTTGGATGCAACCATCAAGCCAGTGTCTCAGAGAGAGTAAAGGATGGAGAGAAGAGGAGAAGAGCGATAGAAGATGAAGTCGGAAAGCTTGTGAGGGTCGGTTTCATCCAGGAAATTAAGTACCCGGCCTGGTTGGCTAATATAGTCATGGTAAAAAAGAAAGTGGGAAAGTGGAAAATGTGCATGGATTTCACTGGCTTGAATAAGGCATGTTCCAAAGATCGTTATCTTCTTCCTCACATTGATCGGCTCATCGACGGGGCTTCTGGTTTCTGTCTTCTCAGTATCATGGATGCTTACTCGGGTTACGATCAGATACGGATGAATCCGTTGGATGCTCCTAAGATGGTTCATGACGAACATGAATAATAATTATTATAAGGTGATGCATTTTAGACTAAAAAATGCAGGGGCTACCTACCAAAGACTGATGGATATGGTATTCGCTTGATAGATAGGGCGGAACCTGGAGGTATATGTGGATGATATGGTGATAAAAACCCCATAAAACTGGAAACACGTCAAAGATTTAGAAGAAACATTTGCGTCAATCATAAGTTACAACATGAGGCTTAACTCGGACAAGTGCACTTTCTGGGTACAAGCTGGGAGATTCCTTGGGTTTATGTTGACCAACAGGGGAATAAAAGCAAACCTAGATAAATATCAAGCAATCAATGATATGAGAAGTCCATTAATAGTAAAAGAGGTACAACAGTTGACATTACGTTTGGTCGTTTTATCTCGCTTCTTGTCTTGTGCAAGAGATAAGTCTATTCATTTCTTCGCCGCGGTGAAGAAGTCAGCGAAGTTCCAGTGGACGGAAGAATGTGAAAATGCTTTTAAATAAGTAAAACGTTTCATGGCTGCACCTCTCATCCTGATACGACCGAAGGAGAACCATGTATCATCCTGTATCTGGCCATTTCAGACAAGGCTATGAGTTTCGTGTTAGTCCAAAGACGGAGGAAGGAGAGAAGCCAATATATTTTGTTAGTAAGGTGCTAAGAGGAGCGGAATTGTGTTATCATAAGATTGAATGTCTTGCATTGGCAGTAGTGATTACAACTCGGAAGTTGAGATACTACTTCCAGGGACACCCTATCATTGTCAGAACCAATTATTCTATCAAGCAGGTCTTGAAGAAACCGGACTTGGCAGGAAGAATGGTGGTATGGGCAATAGATCGTCAGAGTATGATATAGAGTTTGTGCCTCAGAGTAACATCAAATCTCAAATGCTTGTTGATTTCCTGGTTGAATTGAGTGCTTCGGCCTCAGAAGAGTCATCATCCAGATGGACTCCATTTGTGGATGGATCCTTTAATCTTAAAGGAAGTGGAGTTGAGATAGTATTGGAGGGCCCAGGTGACCTGATCTTAGAATATTCTTTGTGTTTTAATTTTTAGGCTAACAATAAATAGGCAGAGTATGAAGCTTTGATTGCAGGAATGAGGTTGGCAAAAGAGGTTGGAGTAATACATTTGCTTGTTCAAACTGTCTCTCAGTTAATCACCAGCCAGGTCAGAGGAGAGTTTCAGAAGAAGGATCCATCGTTAGTCAGATACTTGCAAAAAGCTCTCAAGATATCTCAGGCGTTTGTGGAATTTGAGGTAAACCATATTCCCATAGGAGAATGTCATAGTCGACCTCTTAGCCCGGTTAGCGAGCACCAAAGGTTCCGATTTAAGCAAGACGGTAATTCAAGAGACCTTAGAAGCACCGAGTACAGAGGTTGAAGAAGTTATGACATTGGATAATGCAAGGGGATGGATGATACATATTGTTTGGTATTTGACTCAGAATGAGCTACCAAAAGAAATTGTGAAGTTTATTAACTAGCAAATTTATTCTTCCAGCTTCATGAATCTTCAATTCTTCAAGTAACATATCAATCCATTGTGATTGACAAGCTTTGAGGCTACAACATATTTTATCTCACAATATGATAGAGTAACTATTGATTTCTTTTTTGAACTCTCTGAGATTGGTGTTCCATCAATCATAAATAGATAGTCTACATTACTTTTTCTTGTTTTTATCTTTTGGATCATTCTTGTCATCTTATCACCTCTCCCTCCAAATTTGAGTAACCATATGCAATTGCATCTCCTTTACTATCCGTCTGGTTTGGTATCAAATTCCACAATTGTGCCTTTAACATTCCGAGTGCCCCTTTTTGAAATCATTAGATGACATATTCTTGGCTATTCCATGAATCTTCTCGTCAAGACTACACTTTATTAACCTTGTATTGCATAAGTACATGAAGGAGCCAGTGCTTTATTTGTATAGTGATGCATCAACTGAAGTTGTGTATTTTTCCCAATTGTGCTCCCCGTTCCATTGGAGTTATTGTAGCATGGCAATCGCTTGAATGAAACCTTTTCAATATATATTCAACATACTTCTTTTTTAGAAAGATATTTATGCTTATTTACATAAATTCCATTCCCAATAAATATGACATGTTTTAAAAGTCAGACATTTCAAACTTTGCATTATGACTACCTTGAAGGCTTTTAACTCCTCTTCATTTGCTCCAATGATATAGACACAATATTAACAACTTCTTATTGCTTGTTTTTCTTATATAGACACAATACTAACAATCTTCTGATGTACATTAATTGAGGAGGAAAGTGTCAATTATTTTATTCCAAACTTTAAATTTCCACTTCAAATCCTATACTATCTCTGATAGTTAATATAATAAAAAAATTATTTTTTAAATTTATTGAAGAATTAATATATTTGAACCGCATATAATTTAGATACATTGATTTTTTTAATGGCTCATTTAAGGAAATAGATTTGGGAATTTCTTATTTCATTCTATTGGGTGGAAGAATACTCTATAGAAAACTGAAAATGTCTCTCATATTCCGGAGATACATAACTGGAGGCACCATGCACCACTTTATGACGCATCAAATGAGTGTGACCTAAGAGTAAAACAAAATTTTATTTCGGAGATGAATCTTCGGGTATTTTCAACAAATATATTGATATTTGAGCAACACAGTGGATATTCTGGAGATGCATCTCCGGAGGTTTGGGGCGGAATTTTGAAATATCTGTCACCTTTGCATGTCTGGTATTTACGGAGTTGTATTTTCGAAATAAATTGATAAAACACTCACCTGCACAATCGCAAACCCATACTTGCTTTCAACTCCAAACCCTTTACAAAAATCCTTTCATTCTCAATCAACATTTTCACTCCAAATCTGCATTCTTGTATTTCATCAAATGATCGTATTATGTATATTGGGTGGCTTTCAAAATCACGACACTTTGTTCAACGGAGTGAACGACTCATTCAACAACAAAAGTCGAGACTTGGCCGGATCAATTTGTGGAAAGGATGAAGACTTCACCAAATTGAGTGGCATTGAAAGAGAATCAAATGCACAAAATTCAAAGGGGGACCACCCATACTTATAGATTTAGCCGACGGAAAATCTTTCTATTCTTTTTAGTTTTTCGTCATCAATTAATTGTATGTAATTGTGTACTAGTATTAATGAAGTGTAATATATACGATTTCAAATATTTTAATCCATTGTGATGTTTGTCAAAAAAATTGTCCATTTGCCAAACAAAACACACAGATTATGTTTTCTATTTAGATTAGAAGAAGTTTTGGGTATGCATCTCCAGAATAAGATAATAGGGTGGTACCGGAGATGCATCTCCGGAATCTCGATATAATTTTTTTATGTTCATGTTTGTCTACAACTTTTATAAATATAGACTCATGTTTTTTATTTCATATAAACATAAAATGCCGCAAATGAAAATAATCTGATATTTCACAAATGTCTCCTTTTCCAGCGCAACACCCAGGCGGAAATTAAAGATCAATGAGTACACCTCTTTTGCAGATATGCAATACGAAGTGCATAATCTTCTACCTTACCGAGAAAATTGAAAAATTGTGAAGTTCGAATATCGTTCACTGTCAATTAACAACGAAGACAAGATTGAATTCAACAACTATGAGATTAAGACAAATGCAAATGTAAGGACTATGTGGAATATATTTTTCCGTTTCGAAACAAAAGTTCTGATCGAGGTGGAAGCGACAATTTCAAGACCGATCAAAGATAATTGTGAAGATGTTGTATCGTCCACCTGAATATTGAAATATAATGTCTGATTGTATGTTAACATCACCTGTAATGTTGATTTTATGTTATGAATGGTCATTTTATTTTGTTAAAATACAACTTTATAGTTTTTTCTTTTATTTTTCTGTCTCAGTATGCTACGGAGATGCATCTACGGACAGATTCAGAAGATACATCTCCAAATCAAAAAAAAGTCACGCTCAATAATTGGGTTAGATCGCGTGTGTTTGGGATGCGTTTGGAGATGCAACTCCGAAATTTAGAAACACTTTTGTATTTTCACGTGGTGCCCTAATAATATATAAGGTGCATTAAGAAATCTCCAATAAATTTTACATCTACTTAGATGCATAGTCCAATCTCTATATTGTTATTTCCACACATTATTGTTCTTGTCAATATTCTTGAGTTTCATGGTTGAATACTAAACCATTTAAAGCTTTATTAAAATTAATTGGCTCTAACTCTGCAGTGGTGACCTTATTAACTAAGTAATCGTCTTATGTGATTACTAGATTAGGAAACACATCATAACTCCTAATTGATTGAGTTATAGTCCTATTTGATCTTAAACTTTTTTCAGGAACCTCAGTGTTTCAGTTGGTCTTCTTTTAATACAACAACTTTTATATCATTTCATACATATCTTCATTGTTAGAACTTCTGCTTACCGTGACTAGTTTCTAGTTCCAACTTTTCTTTTCATCAAATATCACATCTCTCAGTGATTACAAGTTTGTTTTATTTTAAAGCATATAATTTGTATTTTGACAGTTACATGATCAAATTTCTCTATTTTGACAGAACTTCAATAAAACCATAAACATGTTGTACAATCATAAATAACTCAGTCCATCGAGTCCTTCCATTAGCTTCCTCTTCGCCTAATCGTTTTTTTCGGTCGCTGATTGGTGTATCCAGTTTGCTCTCCATATGATAGGTGACGATAGGAGCCGTTCTGTTTTCCACCCTAATGACTTGACCTGTACCAAACAGACTCAGTTTCGATAAACTCTTCAAAAGAATCTTACAATAACCGAGTTATTTAGACGATGCCTTAGTTTTCCATCCATATTCAAATATGTACCTTCTGAATAAATACTTCATACTGATTTTCCATCCATGTTTGGCTGTCTGAATGCAAAGATTTGCTTTTATAAGCATTATTTGCAAGGACAAGAGCGTGAATAAAGGACTTTAGGATATCAGCGCCATTTGAATCTTTATGAACAATAACGTTAACGATTCCTTTCTTTTCCACTAGTAAGTACTTGGCTAAATACAGCATCGAGAAAACGAAATAAGGTTTTAAGACTTAAAGTAAGAAGCGGAAAGCAAGTAGTTGAATTTTTTTTGAGAAATTAACCTTTTGTGTAGTAAGATGCTACCGAAAGCAAATGCTCCTTACTGTACAAAGAGAGTTTTCTAAGTAAGCTTTATGAATGGCATTTCAAAGAAGAAATTTGTTATCTATGATGAGGGCACGGACTAAATTTTAGAAACTCACATTTCCATTTCATCGAATGAAGAAATCCTTGTGCCTAAACGTACTTTTGTATCCAATGAATTAGCCTTCTTTGAATGCCATGGAGTTAGTTGTATCGGTAAAACATGCTCCAGTGAAGAGACCTGTTTAGGGGAGAGAACTGGCAAAAAGTTTAGAAGCAGGCATTAATATAGAGAGAAACAATGAGAACAGAATAAGCTAGTTTCTAAATTGGAAATAACATTCTCTTTCACAGGGTGCTAACTCTAACATCAAAGATAAGTCGTAAAAATGGAAACAGATAATACCTTGGCCAGTCTCGGTGAAATGGTGCAAAAGAATAGAGCTTCTTTCAGGGTTTAGTGAGTTCAGTGCCAAGCATCGAACAGCTCGGTAGTTTGCTACATTGAAACAAGCTTTTAATATATAGCCTCATTTTCTTTTAATGTTCTTCACAATTCCAAAACTCGAAAGAATGCATAAAAACAAATTACAATTTGAAAACATACCATACATATGAAACATGGTCAGAGACAAAAAAGAAAACCAAATTGCTAGTGGGTGTCCAATAGTAATGCGAGCAACAAGCATTCCCAGTGCCATGCCAACCATCGTAGCCACAGTGTCTTGACTTCCTTCCTATTGATGTATGTTCACAAATCAAAATATCTCTATTTTTAATGCCCTACTAAATAAAAGACTTAATGATAATCTAAACAGTTAATATTAATACAATTTATACCTTAGCAGATATATCTGCAGCATTATCCTGAAGAGCAAAATGTTGAGTCAAAGCTGCTCTAGTGGCTCCACTCGCAACTCCGGCTAGTTCAAAATCATGATTTAAGAAGCAAAATATTAATTTAAAAAAAATTCAAATACGATATCAATCGGGAAATAAAAGAAGAAAAAGAGTATCCTGATTTTGGATAATTCCAAGCATATATTTCTGTTTAACAGCTTTAATTCTTAGGAAATGGTTTAGTCTATAATGTAACATCAACTTATCTTACAAAATTACTGACATGGAAACTAAAGAGAAGTAAAAAATTACAGAAACTAACTAATAAATTATGTTACAGATCTATTTTTGAAGTTAAAGAAATGTTGGAACTTACTGAAAGATCTTGATATGCTTCCTAAGCAAACAATAAAAACAAAAGCTGATGGAAACAATGGTGAAATGAGGTCCATTAGCATACCTGCAATCGGTTCATACAACTTAACAGATTGATATGAGATACAAAGATTGCAATGTAGACGATCAAATATAACAATGTAGCATCAATAAAAGATATATTGAAGCCTTCCGGCATCATTCTCCCCTTACGACCAAATAGTGTTATGTTGTTTGGTCGAAAGGGGAGAATGATGCACATGTAGGCCTCAAGATTCATTTCCAATCTCAGTCCTTGAATTGATATACTATGAAACTAACATTCAATCGGTTAAACTATTATTGGCCTATGCCTATACATCACAGGAAAATTTTCATAAAGAACATGGTTACACAAATCTCTTCTATAAAAAGACGAAGTGTCAAATAATCTACCAAGATCGTTCATGAGATCTGCAACCAGACGCCACATTTTTGCATTGCTATCAAGATTTGATCCCTGCAGCATATACAATAAATAGAAATATAGTTAATAAATCATGCTTTCAGAATCATTTGAGTGGAGATTGAACCCGCATAGAGTTATTGCTGCATATTTCATTTCAAAATTAATAAGAACTATAATTTCATTTGAGATACAGACCTGGTAGAACGTGAATAAGATTCCTCCAACCATGCCAGTTAGATCTCTCAAAAACCACTGGAAATAGTTTCAACATTCAATACCAACACAATGCAGCCTAAGAAACACTAAAAGCAACTTACCAAAATAAAACCAAAAAAGACAAACAGCCCCAAGCCCGACACCATGCAAACACCAGACATGATACTCAACGTTGGGACATTAATAATAATTTTAAAAAAAAAGACACATGAACACTTTCAAATAACTTTTTTCTAAAACAAAAACAAAATCCAAACAATTTTGTTTTCTTCGAATTTCAAACAAGACCATAATACCACCAATCCCTTATTTTACCCAAATTTCTTTATCCTTCCAAATCCAAACCCACACAAGCCATGTTTCTCAGTCTCATAAACCATAAACTCTCTTTTTCTTCTTCTTCTTATTGCTTCTTCTATCTTCAACCTTCAATTTCACCCAACACTCACACTAAACCCTCTTTCCACATTCACTCACACAAAACCCCACTTTCTCTAACTACAACTCCAAATTATTCAACTACCCCCATTTTTCTCCCATATTTTGAGCTACACGAACAAGAGCAAAACATACAAGAACAAAATGAACAATCCCATCACCCAGATGATCCAATCTACAAATTCTTCAAAACCCGCACTACGGTTCCATCTCAAAACCCTGGAAAAGAAGGGAAATTGTCCCTTCAGAGAAATCGTCGTACAACGTGGCACCTTGCTTCAGAAGAATTTGACGACGAAGAAGAAGAAGTAGAAGAAGAAGAAATCCCTTTGTTGGTTGAAGACAATCAAGAAACGGGGTCTCAAAAGAAGGAATCATCACTGCCTCAAGGCGTTGTTGGGGAAATTCTTCATCTTGCAAAGAATTTGCCACAGAATTTGACTCTAGAGGAAGCTTTGGGAGAGTATGAAAAAAGGGTCAATGAGAAAGAGTGTGTAGAGGTTTTGGAAACACTTGGGAAAGAACACCTTATGGTGTGTTGTTTGTATTTCTTTCAGTGGATGAGGTCACAGGAACCATCGCTTGTTACACCAAGGGTTTTTACTGTGTTGTTCCCTTTGTTGGGAAGAGCAAAGATGGGTGATAAGTTGATGGTTTTGTTCAGAAACTTGCCCTCTGGCAAGGAATTCAGAAATGTTCGTGTTTATAATGCTGCAATTTCAGGCCTTCTCTCTGATGGCAGGTAGCTACACATTTATTCACATTCCATCATTTCTATATTACTGGTATAGCATCTGTGTAGGTGTCTTATTGCAGGTCGTTTCAACTTTTTTGGAGGTACTATGTAGGTTAACCATAGTATAAATGTGGCAAATTAAATAGAGGCCGTATTTGATCACACTTCATTGTGACAAATGTTTGTATGAGGCTCTATTTAACCACGGTTTAACTGTGACAAATTTTGATTCTGTGTCCTAAAAGACGATCCTGAGTTATTGTATAGTATCTATGTGTTACTTGGTATAGTATCTATGTGTTATTCCATGATTGTTATTGTATCTGTTCATACCAATCTAGTTTTTCCATTGTAGCACTATGGTAGTCTTTTATACCTTAGAATACTGCATAACATAAGAGTTTGATGTTGATGCGTTCGTGGTTGTGTTTATTAGATATGAAGATGCTTGGAAGGTTTATGAGTCGATGGAAACAGATAATGTTCTTCCTGATCATGTTACGTGCTCTATTATGATTATTGTTATGAGAAAACTTGGCCATTGTGCAAAAGATGCATGGCAGTTTTTCGAGAAAATGAACAAAAAAGGAGTCCGATTGGGCGTAGAAGTCCTCGGTGCACTGATAAAGTCATTTTGTGTGGAGGGTCTGCTGAGTGAAGCTCTCATCATTCAATCTGAAATGGAGAAGAAAGGGGTTTCTTCCAATGCAATTGTGTACAACACTCTGATGGATGGATATTGTAAATCCAACCGCGTAAAAGAAGCCGAAGGGCTTTTTGTCGAGATGAAAGCTAAAGGGATTAAACCAACCGCTGTTACCTTCAACATTCTAATGCATGCATACAGCCGAAGAGTGCAACCTAAGATTGTAGAGAATCTGCTTTCAGAAATGCAGGATTTTGGCTTGAAGCCAAATGCCAATTCATATACTTGTCTAATCAGCGCATATGGGAGGCAGAAAAATATGAGCGACATGGCTTATGATGTATTCTTGAAGATGAAGAAAGTCGGTATAAAACCCACTTCACATTCCTATACAGCAGTGATCCATGCTTATTCAGCTAGTGGCTGGTACGAAAAAGCTTATGCTGCATTTGAAAACATGATCAGAGAAGGTACCAGACCTTCAATAGAAACCTACACTACTTTACTAGATGCGTTCAGACAAGCTGGTGACACCGAAACATTGATGAAAATATGGAAGCTGATGATGAGGGAGAAAGTTAAAGGAACACAGGTTACATTCAACATTCTTGTTGATGGTTTTGCCAAACAAGGTCTCTTCATGGAAGCAAGAGATGTGATCTTTGAATTCGGGAAGATCGGATTGCAACCAACAGTGATGACCTATAATATGCTGATGAATGCATATGCACGAGGAGGGTTAGACTCGAAGCTGCCGCAGTTGTTGAAAGAAATGGAAGCTCTTAAATTAAGACCAGATTCGATAACATATTCAACCATGTTATACGCCTTTGTCCGTGTTCGAGACTATAAGCGGGCATTTTTTTATCACAAGCAGATGATCAAGAATGGGCAGGTGATGGATATCAATTCTTACCGGAAGCTACGGGATATTCTCGATGTCAAAGCCGCAGACAAGAATAAGAGTGATAAGGTAGCCTTGTATGGTGCAATTAACAAAAAGATGGGCATTATGAAAAATAAGAGGAAAAAAGATGAGTTTTGGAAGTACAAGACGAGACATGTAAAAAAACCTTAGTTCTGATGTTGATGTATAGTAGAAGTTAATGGTGCAATGCCTTGTAAGTTCAATTTTGATCCAATTAAGTTTCTTCATTTTAACTTTGAACAATGTGTCATCATATGATAATTATATTAGTCAATTTGTATTCCAAAAGTATATTAAGTGTATGGTTAATGAAGTTTAAAGTCTTGGTTAATAGTGATCGAAGAAATTGAGATTGAAGGAATAAAAGAAGAATAGTTGGATTATTTGTAACACAAGTAGTAGCTATTAACAGTGTCCAGATCCTCTCCATTTTTCCTCTCTATTACTATAGTTTTGAAGATGTACATTCTATAAATTATTTTGACCAGTCGATGTGTAAAATCGAAAGAAGTCTATGATGAAGTAAGAATGATTGGGTGGAAGTCGAGTAGTAGCCTGGGCTAGAACACGAATTCGCCTAAGGGATACTTGAGATATAATCCGGCCTAACGAAATCATAGTATTGCCGGGTTGAGAGTCCTGATGGGCCGAAGTGGAGAGTCTCGTGTCGTCGAGTATGGAATCCGAATAAGCCGAGATAATAGTCGGACGAAGGGCCACCATCTGAAAACGCTCTCCAAAAATGAAAGGTCATAACGACACCATAATGAAGCAGATGTTACAAGCCATTAAGAAGTGAAATTAAATGATAAAGCGATGGCGATTTTCTAGGCTTTGAATGCAGAAAGGAAGAGAAAAGGGTTCTTCATGATTGTTGAGGGTGAGAAATGAGCCTATATAAGGGACATCAAGAAATGGGGAAAGACAAACAATAACTACCCGAAAAAACATTTACAGACACTTAACCAACCATTTGAGGCTCTCCTTGACTAGCATGGGAGAAGTCAACCTTTTAGTGTTTTTAGCAAGAAAGTTTGGCGCCCACCGTGTGGTCTTGGTAAATTTTTCCAGGCCACACAAAAAATCATCATCAAAATCGCTAATAGCCCAGCTGTGCGATGTCCGAATCATCTCCTAGCCGAAGTGATCCACCTCCACCACCAGCTTTAACCCAATTATTCGTAGTGGTGGATGCTTTCCATCAATAAAATGAAACATTGCAAGATAGCGTCCACATTTTGCAAACACATAGTCAACAGGACGGGGATGCAGAGGAGAAGCTTCATAAAGAACTAATAGGTTTTATGTTGTTCTACAAATCAAACAGCCTGAAAAGAAAACTGAATCTAATAAAAAAGACATATTAATGAACAACAGAGTGAAGGGAGATCCTCGCCTGCAACGGTGGTTCTGGCAGAGAGAGGGGACTGAAGAAGGGCCGTCAATGGTGGGTGCGAAGGGCGAAACGGAGCCGGTAACGGGCTGCTCCTTCCATGAAATGATATCAAAATTCATCAAACCAGATGATTATACTTTTAATATATTGGTTGATGCTCTTTGTAAGGAAGGAAAAGTGAAAGAAGCTAAGAAACTGTTAGCCGTGATGATGAAAGAAGGTGTGACACCTGATGTTGTTACATATAATTCATTAATGGATGGTCATTTCCTACTTAATGAAGTGAACAAGGCCATGAATATATTCTATACTTTGGCTCGAAGGGGAGTGGCTCTTGATGTTCATTCTTATAGTACAATGATCAATGGACTATCTAAGAGTAAAATGGTGGATGAGGCCATCAATCTCTTCAAAGAAATGAGTTGCAACAATATTATTCCTAATTTGATGACTTACAATGCCCTTATTGATGGTTTGTGCAAATCAGGGAGAATCTCCTCTGCTTGGGAGCTTGTTCTTGAGATGCACGATAATGGTCAACCAGCCGATATAGTCACTTACAGTTCTATAATATACGCTTTATGCAAAAACCATCATGTTGACAAAGCTATTGCATTAGTCAAGAAAATTAAAGACCAAGGCATACAACCAAGTATGTTCACATACAATATACTTCTAGATGGATTATGCAAAGAAGGACAACTTAAGAATGCACAAGATGTTTTTAGGGATCTTTTGATTAAGGGTTATAGTCTAGATGTCCGAACGTATAGTATTATGATCAATGGACTTTCTAGAGAGGGCTTGTTTGATGAAGCAGAGGCCTTGTTGTCCAAAATGGATGACAATGGTATCATTCCTAATGCTATAACTTATGAAACTATAATCCGTGCGCTCTTTTATAAAGATGAGAATGCAAAGGCAGAGAAACTTCTTCGCGAAATGATTACTAGAGGTCTACTTGAAGAGTAACTCTAGGTAAGATAATTTCGCACTATTTAATTGGTTATATTGCAGACAATTATGTAATTATTATGATTTAATTATTTATTTTGTCTATAGTTACACAAAAGAAGGTGGAAAACAAAGACATGATGGAAACTTTGAAGTTTATATATACAATGTGAATTATATAGTAATATAACCACCAATTTAATAATTAACCACTGTAATTGTTGTTTGCATTAACTTCCCTTTGGCAAGGTCCATTTGTGGATCCAATTCTTCAATTATATTTGTCTGCAAATCCAAGAGTTCTAGTTGGTTGTTGATGTCTGTGTCAATATCTGAAGTGCCTTTGAGCTGATTATTTTTCAGCACCCTATGACTTATGTTGACTTGATTACTAATATAATGAATTTGAATCTATTTTTTTTTACCTTAAGAGCAAAAAAGAAATTTAAATCTATTTTTTACCTTTATGATGGATTCACTAATAAAAGTTCTTTGCAACATACTCAAATTTGGAAATTGTTTTCTGTACTTCTTTCAGGTTCCTTACGGTCTCTGCATGATCTAAATCATTATTTATTTTCTCGTGGTGGAGAAAAAAATTCACTTTTGATTCACTTCTCTCCTTATTTGGATGTGAGATCTTCATCTTCCAAATCATACCCAAAATCATCAGGATGAGGATCCAGTCAAAGTCTATTTTCTGGCACTATATGTTTCTTTGTACTCAATTGTACTGCTGCTCCGTGGCAAATCAAACAAACGACCAACATCATTCCAGGATATTTGAACTGCAGGATCAGTTGAATGGTCATCAGTATTTAGTTCTGATTGATTAGTATGCACTAATGATGATGCTGTTGGATTTGTATTCATGTCTCTTTCGAATTTTGCTTTATTCATGCGATGCAAGAGCTTTTGTCAATGAAGGTTCAGACACACAAGCTTATCAGAAATGATATACTCTTTGTTTTCTATTATTTATTTGTTTCTTCCATCAATTCTATCACATTCCATGAAATTATGAAATCTGTATTTTACTTCAGAATATTTTCTATCCCTAAATATAAGCAATGTGAAAAATATCTAGTTAAAGTCAATTTACTATACACTAAATATGCAGGGCCTGAAGCTAGCTTTAGACAGCATCAAGTGATCGATAATGCAGCTTTGTTAAATAACAGTTATAATGGTGCTAAAGCGTAGCAGAATTTGAACAATCGCTCCTGTTCTGTGATATTATTTAGTACAAAGTGCTGTCAAATAGTGACTATGTCGATGCTATAGCCTATAGCATTGTAGCGTAAGTTTGAATAAACCGTTATTTCCTGGATGGGTGAAATAGAAATACTGATAATGAAAAGAAATGGACTAACTTACCTATGATGGCATGTGGTTTGTTACTGGGACTTTAGGTGTTGAAATTATAGTATTTGTTGTCCTGTGATAGAAAAAAATAGTAATGGAGAATGTAATGTGATAGCAATAAACTTATGTTATCTTGTCAAGGACATACATTTTTATGTGAATTGATTTATTCTTAAAGATCTTCATAAGTTGGTGTCAAAGGGGTGGAAATGCCATCGGAAACATGAAATACTGTATTTTGACTTGGAACTTTCTGTCTTGAAGTTTATTGTCATTGGCTTACCTAAAGATCTATCATTGGCATGGATTCCATTAGGGCTTTTTACTCTTAATATCAACATTCTAGTTCTATTTTCCGGTAACATTTTATGCTGTTATGTATTTACTTTGAGAAATGTGGTAAGATGTAGTTTGCATACCAAATAATACAATAATAATTTTTCTTTTATTTTGTTAAAATACAACTTTATAGTTTTTTCTTTTATTTTTCTGTCTCAGTATGCTACGGAGATGCATCTACGGACAGATTCAGAAGATACATCTCCAAATCAAAAAAAAGTCACGCTCAATAATTGGGTTAGATCGCGTGTGTTTGGGATGCGTTTGGAGATGCAACTCCGAAATTTAGAAACACTTTTGTATTTTCACGTGGTGCCCTAATAATATATAAGGTGCATTAAGAAATCTCCAATAAATTTTACATCTACTTAGATGCATAGTCCAATCTCTATATTGTTATTTCCACACATTATTGTTCTTGTCAATATTCTTGAGTTTCATGGTTGAATACTAAACCATTTAAAGCTTTATTAAAATTAATTGGCTCTAACTCTGCAGTGGTGACCTTATTAACTAAGTAATCGTCTTATGTGATTACTAGATTAGGAAACACATCATAACTCCTAATTGATTGAGTTATAGTCCTATTTGATCTTAAACTTTTTTCAGGAACCTCAGTGTTTCAGTTGGTCTTCTTTTAATACAACAACTTTTATATCATTTCATACATATCTTCATTGTTAGAACTTCTGCTTACCGTGACTAGTTTCTAGTTCCAACTTTTCTTTTCATCAAATATCACATCTCTCAGTGATTACAAGTTTGTTTTATTTTAAAGCATATAATTTGTATTTTGACAGTTACATGATCAAATTTCTCTATTTTGACAGAACTTCAATAAAACCATAAACATGTTGTACAATCATAAATAACTCAGTCCATCGAGTCCTTCCATTAGCTTCCTCTTCGCCTAATCGTTTTTTTCGGTCGCTGATTGGTGTATCCAGTTTGCTCTCCATATGATAGGTGACGATAGGAGCCGTTCTGTTTTCCACCCTAATGACTTGACCTGTACCAAACAGACTCAGTTTCGATAAACTCTTCAAAAGAATCTTACAATAACCGAGTTATTTAGACGATGCCTTAGTTTTCCATCCATATTCAAATATGTACCTTCTGAATAAATACTTCATACTGATTTTCCATCCATGTTTGGCTGTCTGAATGCAAAGATTTGCTTTTATAAGCATTATTTGCAAGGACAAGAGCGTGAATAAAGGACTTTAGGATATCAGCGCCATTTGAATCTTTATGAACAATAACGTTAACGATTCCTTTCTTTTCCACTAGTAAGTACTTGGCTAAATACAGCATCGAGAAAACGAAATAAGGTTTTAAGACTTAAAGTAAGAAGCGGAAAGCAAGTAGTTGAATTTTTTTTGAGAAATTAACCTTTTGTGTAGTAAGATGCTACCGAAAGCAAATGCTCCTTACTGTACAAAGAGAGTTTTCTAAGTAAGCTTTATGAATGGCATTTCAAAGAAGAAATTTGTTATCTATGATGAGGGCACGGACTAAATTTTAGAAACTCACATTTCCATTTCATCGAATGAAGAAATCCTTGTGCCTAAACGTACTTTTGTATCCAATGAATTAGCCTTCTTTGAATGCCATGGAGTTAGTTGTATCGGTAAAACATGCTCCAGTGAAGAGACCTGTTTAGGGGAGAGAACTGGCAAAAAGTTTAGAAGCAGGCATTAATATAGAGAGAAACAATGAGAACAGAATAAGCTAGTTTCTAAATTGGAAATAACATTCTCTTTCACAGGGTGCTAACTCTAACATCAAAGATAAGTCGTAAAAATGGAAACAGATAATACCTTGGCCAGTCTCGGTGAAATGGTGCAAAAGAATAGAGCTTCTTTCAGGGTTTAGTGAGTTCAGTGCCAAGCATCGAACAGCTCGGTAGTTTGCTACATTGAAACAAGCTTTTAATATATAGCCTCATTTTCTTTTAATGTTCTTCACAATTCCAAAACTCGAAAGAATGCATAAAAACAAATTACAATTTGAAAACATACCATACATATGAAACATGGTCAGAGACAAAAAAGAAAACCAAATTGCTAGTGGGTGTCCAATAGTAATGCGAGCAACAAGCATTCCCAGTGCCATGCCAACCATCGTAGCCACAGTGTCTTGACTTCCTTCCTATTGATGTATGTTCACAAATCAAAATATCTCTATTTTTAATGCCCTA